>NC_137047.1:25290819-25515819 GCF_032717465.1 Coenobita brevimanus | reverse complement strand
GGAGGAGACGGGGACGCAAAATTGAAGGAAAGGATGGGAAGAAATGGGGAGGATGAAGAGAAAGAAAGGTAAGAGGAAGGAGGAGGAGAGAAGGGAGGAGAGAATGGGGAAGGGAAGATAGGCAGTGAAGAGGAAAAGAGGGACGGGGAAGAACAGAAGAGGAGGATAGGGGTAGTGAACTGAGTGAATGAGAGGAGGAGTAAGTAAGAAGGTCAGGGAAGGGGAAATGGAACGACGAAGTGAGTGAGAAAAGGGAATGGGAAGGTGTGAGGGAAGCGACAGGTGAAAGAGACGAGACTAATGAAGGGGATGGAAAATGGAATGAAGGGGAGGAGAGAGGGAATGGAGGGAGGGTGAAATGGGAGGGAAGAAAGGAGTGAACGGAATTAAGAAGGGAGGAAAAGGAGAGGAAGGAGAGGGATGGTGAGGCGTGATGAATGAAAGGAAGAGGGTACTGTAGGTGAGGGGGAAGGTGACAGAAACAGAGGAAGAAGAATAAAGAATAATGAAGAGAGAAAAGGGAAGAGGGCATGGAGAGGCGCGAAGGAAAAGAATGAAGTAACAGGAAAAAAAGAGGGGGAAAGGCGAGAACTGAAGTGAGGGACGGGAGGTGAAAAGGAATATGGAGGTTACAAAATCGGGAGGGGAAGGGGAACAGAGGAATGAAAAGAGGAGACAAGATGTGAATTATGGAAGTGAAGGTGGAGGACGACGGAAGAGAAGGGAGAGATTAAGAATGAAGAGAAGGATGGAAGGGGTGAGAGACGAGGAAATTAATGATATTAGGAGGGAAGGGGAAGTGAGACACAAGGAATAAAGTCAGAGGGAGGGAAGAGAACATAAGGAGGCGGTAAACAAGCCACCACACGTGAAGAAGTGAGGATAAGACGCAAGTGGTGGATAAGAAAGTGTGGAGATTCAGGGGTAAGGGGTGTGAGCTGGAGGTGGGGAATGAGGGGCAGGTGGGAAGCGAGTGGTAGATGGGAAGCAATAGGGACGGAAAGTAAAGAGGAATGGGGAATGAGATTGGTGAAGGCAGTGATGGTGCAAGGAGTAAGAGAAATTGGGAATGAGAGGGGTGGGAAGTGAGTGGAGTAAGCCGTGATGGAAGGGGAGGGGGGTGGGTCAAGGAGGTAAGGGAACTCAACAGTGTGGGAAAGGACGAGGCTGTAAAACTTCCAGCAAAGCGACTGGGGTGGGAAGAACCAGAGGAATTAAATATGGTCATAAGAAAATACACGCTAAAAGAACGAATGACAACACTAAAATGGAACCTGGAGAGTGTAAAGAGAGAATTAATCAACTCCTTCAACGCGAGGACCTCAACCGTATGGAATTGCTATCTCCAGGCGATTTTTTTTTTTTTTTTTTTTTTTTGCAGTTCAGGATAAGAATTTTTTTTTATCTAGAGGCATTAGATATAGCCTTAATTTATCCTTTCGCGATTCAGTGGCTCTCCTCATCTGACGAATCATAAAGCAGTAAAGAAAATATAATGCAAAATGATGTAATCGTAGGGAAGGAATCAAACACATTCAGAAAGTCTATGCTAAAAACAATCGGTGCACTAAAAATGGGACAGGAAGAGGGAAATGAGACAAGGAAGAAGAGAACACAGGAAACAGGAAAAATAAAATAAACAACTCGGGTAAAGGAAGAAAGAAAGAAAGAAAGGAAGGAAGGAAGGAAGGAAGAAGTATTATCACCTAAATCTCGGGCATGTGAATGAAGAGATAAAGCTATTAATATAAGGAAAGGCAGACTGGATAGACAGATACAGATGGATGAGCGTACCGTACTGAATACACAACCTGACTAGAAGTTACCACAACAAACAAACACAGACGTAGAGAAAAACCAAGAGAAAAAGACAAAAGGTTTTACAGTGGCATAGGGCTAATGGTAATAAATAATAATAATAATAATAATAATAATAATAAAAATTATAACAATAATAATAATGATGATGATGATGATAATAATACCGCAGTAGTAATAATAATAATAATAATAATGATAACATGCCGGTAGGCGACGATGGCCTGCTCAAAATGGACCATGCTTTGTCAGCGATTGGAAGTTAGTTTCGACATTAAAAGTAATTTCTATATGGAGGTACTCCAATGCAACATTCCAGCTAAGAATCATGGTCCTGTCTTAATAACCTTCGGGGCCTTCGCATTTCCCGGGCGCAAGGTCGTAATTTTACCGCTTTTCATATTTTCTGCACCTGATGACCTTTGACCCCTGACCTGGCGGATATACTGTAGGTCATGCATGTACGAAGCACACTTGTAGTACTCAAGTTTCATTCCATTCCATCCGCCCAGTGTGGAGCTAAGGAGCTTGAAATTTGCGGAATGACCCACCAGAGGTACAACTTCTAGGCGGCCCTGCCAGCGACTGGAAGAGAGTTTCGACACTAAATGTAATTTTTGTATGGAGATACTTCAGTGCAACAGTCCACCCAAGAATCATTGCCCTGGCTTAATAATCTTCGGAGCCTTAGCATTTCACGCGAGCATAGTCGTGATTTTGGCAGTTTTCACCCGTTTCGCATTTGATGACCTCCCCGTTTTCGCATTTGATGATCTTTGACCCTTGACCTAACCAGAGTAGCACACAGGTGTACAACAGAAAGTTGTAGTATTAATCAATGTCTATATGCACGCAAACTTTCATTCAATTCCATTGAGTTGCTGGGGAACTAAATTACATCAAATTTTCAAAATAAATTATATTAACTGTTTCCATCCCCAGCTCCTCCCATTACTGCACTCAGAAGAGTGGAAAGTTACCAACATCTAGTCATTCAGGAAGGACCCTTCTCTGAGAGACCTCTTCGTATAGATTAAATTCATGCACACTCATTACTCAAAATACGCTACTTATATTCATCTTCTACTGTCAGAATCATTGCTAACTCGTTGTCTCAGTTTAAAGTGTACCTAGCGAACTGGGTATGAGTTAATTATACCTTGGCAACAAATGGGTTAACAGAAATCTATTAAAATGCAAGCAGTCCCCGAACAACATCAAGCTGTCGAGTATTAGCACAGTTACTGAATACTCATAAGCGTCCAAAGAAACGAGAGCATTATGCAACTGTCAATGATAAACCAATATACCACCAAAAAATATCCCCTGTTTCTGGTCCATTAAGTTTATTTATACGTTGGTTACCAGTAGCAGAATTTAATAATACAAAAATTCATGCGCTCTGCGTCTAGCACATAACAAACAGCCACTATATTTCTGCAAAACACTCAGCACAATCACATTAGCTTATATGATCTCTCTCTCTCTCTCTCTCTGTTAAAACACACACACACACACACACACACACACACACACACACACACATACAAACGAAATAGCATCAAGTGAGGCAGGTAGAGGCAGTTCTGTTTGTGTTCTCTCCTCCCCCGACGCTGCCCCAGGGAAGCCCAGTGTTTACCAGGAACAAACACACACCCTGTCAGCCACCTTGGAAAAAAAAAAGAAAAAAAAAAGCACATTCCCACCTGACAAAACAAAATCTGTGAGAATGATATGGGATCGGAACCTACGTTACTTTTCCGCGTTACCGTAACTCCTTGACTGCTCTTCGGCGAAATTCTTAAGCTATTCTTGCTATCTCCAGGCGATTTTATCTGGCTTTGATGGAGTTCTCCCACACAATGGCGTTCGATACAGCTTTCATTATCCTTTTCACAACAAAGTTTCTCAAAATGAAAATTTGACAAAGTACCGAGAGAACGAAATTTTTATATTAGTTACATAAAATTACAGACAGACAGATAGACAGAGAGATAAAGATATAAAGTGTCATCGTAGACAAGGTTATACAATAGCAATAACCCCTTTCATCACACCCACCAAAACAAAATATGCGAAATGTTTAGGGATACGAATTTGAACTGTTGGTGTATTAATGCGTCTTCATATTACATCAGAATTAGAAGGGGGAGAGCTATTTTTGAAAGTAAGCCTCCATGCCACCCAAACAAAATACAGCAGAGTGATCTTCAGTTCAAAGCTCACTTATTTTTATGCTCATTTCTTTTTTTTTCATTCCGTTAACAGTAAACTGTGGTTCTATTGAGAAAGAAAAAAAAAAGTTCCCGGCCACTCAATCCCAAAACTAGTGGCTTGAGATAAACTTTTCTCAGAAGTTTGTTAAAGGCAATACAATTAAAAAAAAAAAGCAAAAGTAGCAAAATCTATCCCCCTCCTAGGCAATCAGAATAATAAAAAAGCAAAAGTATCAAAATCTATCCCCGTCCTCGACAATCAGAACAATGTCTTACTGACTGGGATTAGAAACTCTCGTATTTATGTGGCCGCATTTTTTTAAAGTAATGATTCTGACCAAAGAATGTTGAGCTGTAGCTGTTATGAGTGGCTTGTGAAAAAAGATGGATTAGCTATATATATATATATATATATGAGAGAGAGAAAGAGAGAGAGAGAGAGAGAGAGAGAGATTGGCAAAACTGAAAACAGTTAAACTGGAAGAAATGATAAACTGTGTGTGTGTGTGTGTGTGTGTGTGTGTGTGTGTGTGTGTGTGTGTGTGTGTGTGTGTGTGTGTGTGTGTGTGTGTGTGTGTGTGTAGGAGCCTTGAGAAAAGCCCTTGCGGAGAGAAAATGGTAATGGGGCCATCCATCGCGCTATCGGGGTGGGGGACCATTAAAGTGAGTCCTACTTATTTACACCTCAAACACAGTCCCGGGAAAACTTACAACTCTACCAGACTATTTCCCACACTGTAAATTATCACCTAATACTGTAAACTGCCCGCACACACAAGCTCGAGTGCACACACACACACACACACACACACACACACACACACACACACACATTTTTCTGCTACTGTCAAACGAACTTTTAGAGCAAAGGAAACTTCTCTCGTAGTGAAGGGATCAGTTAGCATATATGTCGACCCACTTCGTTTCCTTTATGCTGCCAGTCATCTAAGAAAGTTGACTACGCTGTGAATCATGAACTACATTAACTGCCTATAAGTTAAAATTTAGGACTGCGTTTCTGCAATAGGCTATAAAAACTTGTAGTACGCCTATGTATTATAGCGGCCGCCTTGCACACACCTGAGCCTGCAGCTATGCCACGATATACACATTCATGCCATGTTTTACGAGTCCTGATTGGCAATACATCTGTAACGCCGAGGAACGCTGCTCTGTTACTGAAGTGAAACGCCCCAGCTCAATGTTTCAGGTATGGTACGTGCGTATATAGCCCAGTAGGAGAGCAAGAGACTGACATGGAGAGTGTAGGCTATGTGAGTGAGGTGGAGGAGGGGGAAGGGGGGAGAGGTCAAGGATGAGATGAAGGGATGGAGTGGAGAGGTATATGAGAGGAGGGTGTGAGCTGGGAGCAGGGCAATGAAATGGCGGGGGACAGGGCGGCATGGAGGAGATTTGTCTGTGGCCACCCCTTACAGGATCAAGGCGTCTGGCAATAGACAGAGATAGATAGATAGGTGTCCAAGGTTTTTGGCGTGCCGAGTGAGGTGTGGTGGACACTGTGTTGGAATGGCAGTGTTTGTGTGTGAGGCAATATATACTATTGAGAAAACATCGACACGGTGGAAACATGTGAGGCGACATGGAAGGACATTGCGACTCCGAACCCTTTTAAAAATCCGTCCACAGGTGGGACTAAACCCCGACAGGAAGACTGACAAACAGAGACACACCAACGTTCCTACCGCCAGGAGCTCCATAACTTCAACTAGCCTACCCATACTGCCACCAATTACATAGCTTCACCTTGGCTTGGGACTGTTGGCAAAACAAGCACTCCAGATGCAACAAAAGAAACTAGAGTATGACAAAGCAAGAACAGGTCAACTCCAAAAGCCTTATACTTTTGTCCCACTTAATTAAAACGAAAAAAAAAAAAAGTGCTCCTGTATCGTACAGATGGCTTGCAGCCCCATAATGAATTTCGAATCGTGTTCTGCTATGACAATACCTTAGGGGTGGAAGGTGAGGGACTTTAGGCCTAACGGAGCGCGCTGGGTGGCTGAGTTATCAAACTGTCACCTATGTTACAAGAGATGTAAAGCGGTAACGAAATGAGTCTCCAAAGGAAATACCTTGATAAATTTACAGTACGAAGAATAACATGCGAAGAAAACTGAGATGAATGCATTATTTGCTTCTGCTCATGATGGCAGATGTAAATGAAAGCTGAAAATCACAAAGCATCATCACCATCACCACCACCACCATCATTATCAATAATCTTTTTTCCATCTATGAAGGAGGTGAAGTAAGATCTTGAAAACAAGGAAAATGTATAAAAATGGAAAACTCAGCATGCTGAGTGAAACAGACGACACACACACACACACACACACACACACACACACACACATATATACACACAAACACACACACACACACACAAAACACAACACATACAAATACAACACACATAAACACACACTACACAAACACAAACTTCTATATCAGTCCCAACATAACGCATGCCCAGAAAAGGGTGCTCATGCTGGAGCTATGAATATGCGTAGACATGTAAAGTACTGTACCGTATAGGAGGCGAAGGGCTCGATTACAGGGAAACTTAGATTGGATTGCCCTAAACCAGTGCTGAAAGCCGGCATTACGGGCGCGGAAGGAGGGAAAGAGGGGGAGATAAGAGGAAGGGTAAGGACAGGAGAGAAGGAGGGAGGGTACGGTAAGGAGAGGAGAGAAGGAGGGAGGGTAAGTGTAAGAAGAGAGGAGGGAGAGTAAGGAGAGGTAAGAAGGAAGGAGGGTAAGGAGAGAAGAAATGGAAGGAGGGTAAGGTGAGGAGAGAAGGAGTGAGGGGAAAGACAGGAAGAAGGGAGGGAAAGGAGGGAGAAGAGGTAGGGACGGCCTAAGGATAAGAAGGAAGGGGAGAGGGAGGAAGAGGGAGAGAAGATGGAAGAAGGGTAAGGACAGTAAAGATAGGAAGGAAGGAGGGAAGGAGAGGGGGAGGAGATGGAAGAAGGGTAAGGATAGGACAGGAAGAAAGGAGCGGGAGAGGGGAAGGATAGGAAGAAAGTATGGAAGGAAAGTATGGATGGGAATGGAGGTCTAGATAAGGAAATTATATGAGGGAAAGGGGAAAGGAAGGGAAGGATAGACAGGGAGGAGGAAAGGAAGGAAAGGATAGACAGGGAGAAGGAAAGGATGGAAAGGAAGAAATGGGAAACGTCCAAAGAACTTATGGGAAGGAAGAAGGTGGAGGGAGAGACAGGACAGGAAGAGGGAGGAGGGAAGGAGAGGATAAGAAGGAAGGGAAGAAACGGACAATAAGGCTGGCGGAAAGGAAATAAATGAAAGAGGAAGAAAGAAACAAGGAGGGGAATAAATAAGAGAAACTGGACGAATGGAAGAATAAAAGGAATGATATAAAAGATAGAATACAGAAAAGAGAGACACTGGTAAAAGAAAGAGGAGGTAAGAACATTTGGGGGAGGATCGGTAGAGAGGCGGCCTGCAGTCCTGATGGACGCAGGTTCGAATCCCGGCTGGGGCAGGGAACAGTTTAAGGGTTTGAATTTAATAAAAAAAGCAGACTTTCCTGATCTACCAGATGACCCGCCGACATGTCGTAAAAATACCCCCGCTAATACCATTACACCAGTCC
Organism: Coenobita brevimanus; assembly: GCF_032717465.1. Taxonomy (NCBI): domain Eukaryota; kingdom Metazoa; phylum Arthropoda; class Malacostraca; order Decapoda; family Coenobitidae; genus Coenobita; species Coenobita brevimanus. The sequence continues at coordinate 25,508,151 of NC_137047.1, read as the reverse complement.
TGTATGAGACAGCCCTAGCATGTATTCAATAAGGACGGTGGGTGTTAGTGCCGAAGTGGTGCCATGTGGAGGTGTAGGAGGACTACTGGGCCTTGGGATAGGCTACTGCCCCCGAGATATAGGCCCTGAAGCCTTTGCCCAGAGTCGGAGACATAAAAAAAAAAATAATAATAATAAAATACAAAGAATGAATGAATGAAACATGGAAGGAAGGAAGTAAAAAGGATGGAATGAAGGATGTATTGAAGGAGTGAAAGAAGGAAAGAAAAGGATAAAAAGGAAATGAAGGAAGGAAAGGAAAAGAAGGAAAGAAAAAGAAGGAAGGATAGAAAAAGAAGGAAGGAAAGAAAAAGAAGGAAGGAAAATGAAAAGGAAAGAGAAAGACTGAAAGATGCCAGGGAAGGGATGAACGAAGGACGAAGATGGATAAAAGCAAGGAAACGAGTGAGGAAAGGAAATAAACAACGGAGAGAATGATGCAAAATAAATAAAACCCAGAAATGCAAACAATAAAGGAGTAAAATATCGACGGGGAGAAACGAGGAAAGGAGAGAAAGAGGATCATGTGACGGGAAATTAAAAAAAAAAAAAATGGAAGAACAAGAGAAGGAATGGAAGAATAAGAAGGGCAAGGGAGGAATCGAAAGAGAAGATAAGGAATACGAGAAAGAAGGAAAGAAAGATGTCAGGGCAGGAAGAGGGGAGAGAAAAAAATAACAGGTAAGAAAATGAGTAAGGAAGAGAGGAGGGAAGGGAAGGAAATAAGCAGGGAGGGAACCCAACATGAAAATCGTAAGAAGAAGAAAAGAAATGAGAGGCAAAAGAGAACAGGAAGGGAGCGAAGACAGAAGAGGGAAGGAGGAAGAAGCAAGGAAGAAACGGGGAGGAAGGGAGGACAAAACCACAACTGCACTTCCGGTGGTAAGGCAAAAAGGAGAGGCAATGGGAGTGACGCGAGACAGGCCAGCAAGGGGGGGAGGGGAGAGACAAGTGGGGGGTGCGAGGTGAGAAGATGGATGGTAGGGGGAAAGTGGGGAAGAAGGGGGTGAAGGGAAATAGGGGAAGAAGGGGTGGGGGGAAAATAGGAGAAGATGGGGTTGGCGGGGAAGGGGGAGGGTTTCGGGGTGACGAGAGGGGTAGAGAGGGGGAGAGAAGGGAAGAGGAGGATGTGAGTATGGATGGGGAGGCTAAATGAAGGAAAATGGGGAAAGTTAAGTGTAGATGGTGAAGGGAAGAAAGGGAAAAGGACTGAGAAATGAAGGAGAGGAGTTATGAGAGGGAAAAGAGAAAGTGATAGATGTCAAGGGAGTGAAGGAATGAAGAAGGGAATGGAGAGGGAAGGGGTACCATATTGCTAAGTATATACCTATAGAGGGTGATGAGGTGATGAATGCCTGGAGGAAGGAAGGGGTGGGGAAGGAGAGAGGAAGGAGGCATCGCTATGTGAGGAGGGAGGAGGGAAGGTATTAGAGGAAGGAAGGAGAGAAGACGGAGAAAAAGGGAAGGGAATATCGAGAAAGGAAGGAAAGAGTGGGTACGGAAAATGAAGTTAAAGAAAGATGAAGTGGATAAGAATGAGACACATAGAGGACGGTAAGGTGAGGGATGATGGGTGATGAGAGGAAGAAGGAAAGATGGGGATGGAAAGGAGTATGGAAGTACATATTACTAAGGGTACAGGGTGGAGTGGTGATGGAAGGAAAAATTAGTAAAGATGAAGTGTGGATGGAAAAATGGAGTGGGTTGGGAAAGACTGAAGGAAAGCGGAAACAAGGGGAACTTGTAGGGACGTAAAGACGGAGAAGACAGGGAAAGACGGGAAGGGCAAGGATTGACGGAGGGGAGAAAAGAAAGATGAGGGGGAAAGATGGAAAGAGAGGGGAAAGATGGAGGTAAAGATAATCAAGTAAAGACGCAGAGGGCATGGATTAACGGAGGAGGAAAGATGGAGGGGGAAAGATGAAGAGAAAGAGGGAGGTAAAGATGATCAAGTTAAGACGACGAGGGGTAGGAAAGATGGACAGGGCCAGGAAAGATGAGGAGGAGGGAAAGGAAAGATGGGAGGGAGGGGAGGGAGAGATGATGAGGAGAAGGAGGGATGATGCTGAGGTAAAGGAAAGATGATGATGAGGGAAAGGAAAGATGATGATGAGGGAAAGGAAAGATGATGATGAGGGGAAGGAAAGATGATGATGAGGGGTAGGAAAGATGATGATGAGGGGAAGGAAAGATGACGATGAGAGGACGGAATGATGATAGGAGAGGAAAGATGATGATGAGGGGAAGGAAAGATGATGAAAGGACGGAATGATGATGAGGGGTGGAAAGATGATGATGAGGGGTGGAAAGATGATGATGAGGGGAAGGAAAGATGATGACGAGGGGAAGGAAAGATGAGGGGGAGCGGAAGGAAAGATGAGAAGGAGCGGAAGGAAAGAGAGGTGAAAGAGAAGAATAGATGATGAGGAGAAGGAAAGATTATGTGGGGGGGAAGGAAAGATGAAGAGGTGAAGGAAAGATGAGGCGAGGAAGGAAGGACTGCTAAGTGTGAAGGAATGTGATAAGCTAAAGGCTTCTGAAGGAAGATGGACCCACTGTACATATACAGGAGGAAAAACATGAGTGTGGGGGGTAAGGGTGAGGGAGGGGAAATAAAGGAGGAGGAAAAGAAGAAAAGAGAGGGAATAAAGGGAATAAGGGAGCAGAAAACGAGATGAGATGGTGAGGAGAAGGAAGATAAAATAAGGGAGAGGAAAGAAGCGAAAGCCAAAGGGGTACAGGTTAGTGGAGGAAAAGTGGTGAGAGAGGGAAGGTGGACACGAGGGAAGGAAGACAGGAGGGATAGGAACGGACGTGCAGGATAGAATAGCTAAACAAGATTGAGGAATAGGAGGAATAATGTGGAGGAAAGAGAGAGAGAGAGAGAGAGAGAGAGAGAATGAATCTTAGTACAGAAGAAAGAAAAGGCGGAAGCGAAGCGGGGAGGGGAGAAGGGGAGACGGGGGAGGGAAGGGGAGCGAGGAGGGGGCAAGGGGAGGGGTAAGCACGGTATGGGGGTGAAGAAAAGGTGAACAAGAAAGGTAAGTCACGCTCAGGTTCCTCTACCCTTGGCTACACTCCCCCTCCATCCCACCTCTCCCATCCTCTCTACGGTACCTTCCCTCTCCCCAGTCTAGCGATCCTCTCCTCCCCATCTACACCTCAAGTTCCTCTCTCATTTTCTCCATTCATGCTTCTCACACTAAATTTTCCACATTCATGCTGTTTACAATGAATTTTTACCTTTATCAATTCCTATACATACACAGCCTAAAGAGACATTATAAACTAGAAAAATAATACTCAAGTTGAATTGAAACTCTTATAGGCCCATCCTCACAAGAAACACAATCAGTATTTGGGCATATTTCTTCCCTCTGAAAACAACGCACTCACTATGAAATCAGGAAGTGTCTCAAGTCTGTTTAGCTACTCTGAATTTTTAATAGGGCATCGGTACTTGTTGCTCTGGAAGTGCCGGTACGTGAGAGAACGTTGATGTAAATGGTAAATAAGAGAAAGTTTACAAGTTTAGATTAACTAGATTTTGGCCCTATTATCGTCTGCCATGATCCACTAGCTGATTCGATACTCCAATTCCTTAAGCGTTTCTTTGGGCGCGTCCACACGTGTGCTCGAACAAGTGCTGGCAACATGTATGCAACACAATAACGAACAAGCTCCAAACATGTTGGGAACAGCAGCGTCCAGATCATGCTGGCAACATCATGATGAAGTATCAGCCGGGACACTCATATCCCATATCCTCTGCTGCCAGTGTTCGAAGCTGCACTGAAACATGTTTGCATATATCTGTCCAAATACTGCTGCAAACATGTTCTCGCACATGTTGCCAGCCGTGTTGTCAACATATATTCGAGGGCACGTGTGGCCGCGCACTTAACCTCTTGAATCCAAAGACCTCTATCTGTATTTCTTTCAACTCCGGAGAGAGACTGCGAACTGGAGAGGTTTGGTACAGCTTTCATTTTTTCTACCTCAACTATAAGAGGTCTTCCCCAAGCTTAATAAGGCTGTCTGGTGGTGGAAAAAAAAAAAAAAAAAAACAGGCTCAAGTACTTCACCGAACTGAAGGGATGAACGGCTCATGGCTCTGATCACCATCGCTTCCCCAGTCCTGTTTCTTGTTTGGCCGCATTTCATTTGGACGCAAAATCCAGTCTGCTATCAATTCATTTGGCCGCTAGTATACCACTTCATCTGGGCGCCAACATATCGTTACTAACCTAACCCAACCTAAATTACTCGTATGTTAGCAAACGATTATTCAAAATGGTTATGACTCGTTCTATTTTATTATAAGTACCGGTAAGACTTTATGATATTCTACTTTAATTCGGCGCCCACTACTCTACTTAAATTCAGTGCCTAAATGAAGCTTAATGTGGCGTCCAACTGAAATATTTTTCCTCTCAAACGAAATGTCAATGCGTCCATTTGAAATGCGCCGTCCAGTTTTTCGTACGGGGTGGGGAGACCGATGGAAAATTAATGATACCTGTTTTGGGACGTGAGTCAAAGAATAAAATCAAATTTGTGCTATAACCAGTCAACTTTTTTTTTTTTACTTCTGCAAACCGACGACGCATTTTTTAAACATGCCATCTCTGATTTTATTCACCTTGGGATTTTTTTTTTTTTTTTTTTTGTCAAGGCGTTCATGAGGGAGGTTTACTACGCGATTAAGAATCTGACGATAGCTAAATAAAGCAAGAACAAGTTCTCAGACTGCAGGGAGTAGGCTCAATGTTTACAGATTTTTTTTTTTTTTTTACGTACTGTAGTTTGTACCGTAGATCTAACTAAGTTTCAAAGCCCATATGGACTTCATTAAAGGATTGTATGGTACTGGTACCTAACCGTGACTCATTTCTGTGAGTCATTTTCATCACAGTTTTAGTCCTCTTCCATTACTCATGTTCTTCACAGTCGAATTTCTCCTTCATGCTCTTCAGTCCTACTCCGCAGCTCTATTCATTCATCATTCATGGTCCTTAATCCAACTCTCACTCTTGATTCCTGTCCTTCACCCTTTCTCCTCATTCGTACTTCTTACATTTTTGCTTATTCATGACAGGTAATATACATTTCTACTAGTCATTCATACTTCTTACAACTCGACTCTCATCCGCCACTGATGATCCATACAATTCTGTCATACATCATTTATTCCCTTAAACCATACCGATACTTTTTATTGTAGATTCTCCTTACACTGCTACTCATTTATGACACAGGAGCCTAGGCCTAAACATTCAACCTCCTAACATTCCTACTCTCATCACTCATACTTCCTGCATTTCTACATTCATCATTCACGATCTCTGGTCACTTCATTCACTTTCCCTACATTCGCACGCTCCCTACATTTGCTCTGCTACCCACGGCTTTACCTCATCACTGGTACTTATTATACTCGGGCTCATTAATCATTCAGGTTTCTTACAGCTCCAGCCTCAGTCATCAATCACGGCCTCCACACCCAGGCTAATCTCATGCCCTAAACATTCTTACTGCCTTGGCTGCGAATTATTCTCGACTCAAGTCAGACAATTTTACAACTCTCAAATAAAGCCTTAAGTACGAAAACTACTTAAAACAACCATAACTAATTTTTGACAATAAATAACCACTTATTACAAGCCTTAAGACTACGACATACTTTTTTTTTTACCTAATATACTCAGAACCCACAGCAAGAATGACTGTAATCTTTACTGTCTGTCAATATGCTACTCTTCCCATTCATGTCCCCCTCATTTTCCCCTGCCTTTACAGTCCCAAGCTGGCCTACTCCGTCATGCTCTCCTATTCGATATCTCATTAACATTCCACAGTCACAGGCTCTTTCTTTCGCAAAACATTACGATCTCCAATCAAAGTTATTCAGCTCACCACAAAATATACCTTTATATATCTGCAGTCTCACTCTCAGCTCATCCATAACATTCACGCCGCGTTCTTATCCACTTAGCATCCCTCTCACTCGTTCTTCCAAGGGTCGTCTTTTTGTGGACACACGAGACTCTACTGCCTCTACCTAATCAGCTAATTTCTGCATATGCTGTGTTCATTTTCTCGTCGACGACACTGGTATTAACTGTATGTGCTGTCTGCAAAGATCACAAATAAATAATTAATGGGAATACCCTGGTGTAAAATACAAAATAAACCGTACAGGTAGGGTTGCCATACGTCCGGATTTTCCCCAACATGTCTTGCCTTTAGGTGTCAAAATCTTCGTCCGGGAGGAATTTTAGAAATTCTCCAAAGTCCGAAATGTCAGCTTCCATCGCTTTTTGTCGAAAAATTTAACATACCATTACACTCTAATGACGAGAGTGAGACAGAGAGAGAGAGAGAGAGAGAGAGAGAGAGAGAGAGAGAGAGAGAGAGACCTTCGCTGCTTTCATCAACTGTTAAGTGTTGCCAACTCAGCTGGTTTAGTGCTAGAAGCTAGCTAAAAAGTCCTGCCTTTTCCTGTTGTTCAGCCAGGAGCTTTTCTCAACTCCTTCCATAGTGCTGTTATAGCCACAAAATACATGGTAACTGCACACAATTATTGGCTTAGTTTTCATTTTTACACTGTGGCATGTTATTCTTATGATCTTATCCTGCATACAAGGTGCTTTAGCATGTTTCAGTCATAAACTAGCCAATTCTGTACTTTGCCTGTTGTCCATAATATTGTAAAAAGATTAAAGACTGTAATACAGTACAGCAGTACTGGTGTGTGTGTGTGTGTGTGTGTGTGTGTGTGTGTGTGTGTGTGTGTGTGTGTGTGTGTGTGTATCCCATTGGAGCCCAGTGTCCCGAGTATTGGACAGAATTGGGAGTTTTCAAGTCCTTATAAAGTAGGGAATCCCCGGGTAGGGACCTATGAGCTTCGCGACTATGAGCCGATAGGCGGAGGGCGGTATGCTTAGTACCCTCCCAGTGCAGTGCCTCGCCCAGCACCCCTGGGATCCAATGGGTTAAATATAATATATACATATATATATGCTGTATATATATATATATATATATATATATATATATATATATATATATATATATATATATATATATATATATATATATATATATGAAAGCAGTGATGAGAAATAGGGAGGTAAGTATGGAAGTTAAGAAGTCACAGCATGATAGTATTGTGATCCCTACCCTGACATATGGAAGCGAGGCATGGACCTTGCAAGAGGGGAACAAGTCAAGAGTGAGAGCAGTGGAAATGAGTTACTTGAGAGGAGCATGTGGAGTGACGTGGAGGGACAGGTTGACGAATGAAGAAGTGAAGGAACGATGTGGGGTGGATGTGGATGTGGTTGAGAAGATTAGGAGAAATACACTGAGATGGTTTGGACATGTGAAGAGAATGGAGAATGAAAGACTGACTAAGAGGGTGTATGTAGGTGAGGTGGAGGGAGGAAGAGGGAGAGGTAGACCGAGGATGAGGTGGAGGGATGGAGTTGAGAGGTATATGAGGGAGGGGGGTGAGTTGGGGAGAGGTTAGTCAAATGGTAGATGACAGAGCGACTTGGAGGCGTTTTGTCTGCGGCCACCCTTTGCGGGATTAGGGCGTCGGGCTATAGATAGATAGATAGATATATGCCGTATATATACCCGATATATATATAGATAGATAGATAGATAGATAGATAAATAGATAGACAGATAGATATATGCCGTATATATACCCGATATATATATATATATATATATATATATATATATATATATAGTTTCATAACGTCAAAGGCCCAAAGTGTGTGTTGGGGGGCGGCGGGAGCATAGGTTTCAGCGGCGGCGGCCGGTATTTTGGGGGTTCAGATATGGCAACCCTAGGTCAGGGTAGTGTTGTAACGTCATGTAAAGGTAGTGCTGACATGTCATTTCATTTAGTCATATCATGTTAGTCATATTTCAGTTAGTGTCACGTCACGTCACGTCACTTACGCCGTCACATCGCCTACCGCGCAAAAATCCAACATGGCGGCGCTCACTTCAAAACGCGCGGGAAGTCACAGCCCAGTCTACTTAGTCTTGAAATATTCATAAAATCCATATTAATCCCCTCGAAAAATCCTCCCACTGCTTCTAAACACGTCATTTCATTTAGTCATATCATGTTCGTCAAATCTCAGTTAGTGTCATGTCACGTCACGTCACTCATGCCGTCACATCGCCTTCCGTGCAAAAATCCAACATGGCGGCGCTCACTTCAAAACGCGCGGGAAGTCACAGCCCAGTCTACTTAGTCTTGAAATATTCATCAAATCCATATTAATCCTCTAGAAAAATCCTCGCACTGCTTCTAAACACTCGCTTATATTACTTCAAATCCCGATATGTCCACGAAATCCCACAATAATCCTACCCTGACCTGCACACCTTCCCGGTCAAGGTGAACATGGCGGGGATCACTTCAGGACGCGCGGGATTTGTACGCTCTAAATAAATCACCTCCCAGCCACCAAACTCTCACAAAAACACACATCAGCTATCTTAAAATTAATCAAATCACATTAACAAATCACTTATATTAACCCAAACCCCGATATATCTAAGAAAAACCACGATAATCCTACCTTACAACGTGCGTCAAGATCCCCGCACAAGGTCGACATGGCAAGTGTCGCGGGCGGGAGGGGGAAATAGGACTGGAATGGGCGGGAAGGCTTGTGATTGGCTGAGCGTCCGAGCAGCTGCCCTCTGATTGGTGGAGGCCTGGCGCGAATTTTAAACCAACCTCCAGCCACCCCCAGTCTTCTTAAAATTATCTGTATTATGCTCCCATGACTTTCTATCGATATTTTGCATATTTCAAGAGGAAAACAGTAAAATAAGCTACATTAACACCCACCAGTGATATATTTAAAAGCAAAAGAAAGCTAGCGTCTTAAGCGTTTTATCACGAAAATCTACGGCGAGCAGAAATCTTCGAAGAAATTCAAATTGTCACCACGTACCCGTATGACTTTCCTATCGAGAAAACGCGTATTTCAGGGGTAAAATATTGGGCAAGACTATACTAACATGCATTTTTTATATCCGTAGAAGAGAATAAAGCAGTTAATAATGATGAATGACCTACGGACGGTGTTAAATTCCCGCCTAGAATGACAGTCACCTCTTCAGTCCGGTAACGGCATAATCATTTCAAATCTAGCTACCTTCTAATGATTTTATTCTATTTAGGCATCACTTTCCTAACTGGAGAGAGAATTACAGCCTTCATTAACCCACTGAGAATAAGAAGTCATTATTAAAACGCAATAAAACAGTCTGACTGCAAGAATAACCTAATAATGATAAATAATAATGAGAATAAGAATAATAAAGACGGCAGTAATGAAAACCCGATTAATAAGGTGGTGGTAAGAGTAGTAGTAGTGGTAGTGCTAATAGTGATAGTGGTAGAAGTAGTAATACTAGTAGTAGCAGTAGTAATAATTAGAATGTGAATGTTGTAGTACTGTAGTAATAGTACTAGTAGTAGTAGTAGTAGTGATAACAAGGATGAGTAGTAGTAGTAGCAGTAGTATGGTAGTAATAGTAGTAGTTGTAGTATAGTAGTAATAGAAGTACCGGTAACAGTAGTAGTAGTAGTATAGTAATAATAGAAGTAACAGTAGTAGTAGTAGTAGTAATAGTAGTAGCAGTAGTAGAAGCAGTAACAGTAGTAGTAGTAGTAGTAGTATGGTAGTAACAGTAGTAGTAGTACTAGTAGTAGTAGTATAGTAGTAATACAAGTAACAGTAGTAGTAGTAGTTGTAGCAGTAGTAGTAGTAGTAGTAATAGCAGCAGTAGTAGTTGTATGGTAGACTGTAGTAATAGTACTAGTAGTAGCAGTAGTGATAACAGGGATGAGTAGTAGTAATAGTAGTAGCAGTATAGGAGTAATAGTAGTAGTAGTATAGAAGTAATAGAAGTAACAATAACTGTAGTAGTAGTAGTAGTATAGCAGTAATAGAAGTAGCAGTAACCGTAGTAGTAGTAGAAGTAGCAGTAACAGTAACAGTAGTAGTAGTAGTAGTAGTAGTAGAAGTAGCAGTAACAGTAACAGTAGTAGTAGTAGTAGTAGAAGTAGCAGTAACAGTACAGTAGTAGTAGTAGTAGAAGTAGCAGTAACAGTAACAGTAGTAGTAGAAGTAGCAGTAACAGTACAGTAGTAGTAGTAGCGGTAGAAGTAGCAGTAACAGTAGTAGTGTCAGTAGTAGTAGTAGTAGTAGTAGTAATAGTAGTAGTAATAGTAGTAGTAATAATACTAGGGTAGTAACAGTAGTAGTAGTCGTAGCAGTAGTAGTAGTAGTAGTAGGAGGAGGAGGAGGAGGAGGAGAAGTAGTACTAACAACCACACTATCAACAACATGATGTACAGGAAGAGTTCATAAGTTGGTGACAATATGAACTCAGTAGCTCTACACTCTACCAATCAAGTACCGTAACTATTTTACCAGTTAGATTTATTTTTGTAGGTCACTCCACAATATCAACGATCCTTCTCTCAACATTAAGTATACAGTATTATAACAACCGATAGTTACACCACATCAATGAGACCATATTGCCCTTATTAACATTGGCTGCAGCACAAACAACGTCAATAAGCAGTCTCTTAAAATATACAACGGCGATAATGAGTGACTAAAATGAGGCTGAATGTAAAAAACAATCCAATTTCACCAATGAAGGTTGATGTAACAGCTGACCCTACAACAGAAAACAAAACTGGAATCAGTGTCAGTCTGCTGCAAAAGACAACGTAATAAGTTAAATTTTAAAATAACCTTACTTTGTACTGTCAATACGGTACCATTCATTATCCTTATTTCTGTTACCACAACCGTCTCTGAGTCCTAGTATGCATAACAGCCTTCCGGAAAAAGAACCTCGGACACTATGCGTATCGTAGCAAACCCTTACCACACATAGGCTATGACAAACAGCTACGGTACATGAAATTTATAAACTTTCATTTACGAAAAAATAAAAAATAGTTCACGGGTGTAGAAGGCTGGTTAGGCCCCTGGAGAGTCCTAGAGGCGTCAACCTGCACCAAACTCCATTCGAAGGACGTTATTTGCAGTATATCCTTGCTCCTGCAGACTACTGAACTTGGTAGAGAAAGCTCCCCCACGTAGGCCTACTGCAGGGGTTAATGAACACTACCGTACAACCAACTACTCTAGTTTCGAAAAGCCTCTCCTAAGCAGAAGCAGGAATGAATGTCACTGGAGTGAGCAGGTTAACTAGGTTATAGTTCACAGCTTCACAAAGCTTTGTCGATCCCCTACAGTACCTGCAAATTCTCGAGTAATACAAGAAATACGGGCCTCATTTGAACGACTACGTCATACCATATACATACGGTACGATGCCTGCATATCAGTGCCATATATATAAGCATAATCTTCAATATTATTTCCAAATACTGCATATCTTAAGAAAATTCTATTTCTTCTCACAGCTTATGAAGAAATGAACTGTCTGGAAGAAACTGTACATTCAAAATACACCCCCAGCTTCGAAGGCATGAGGAGGAATCATTGGCTTGACTAGCATAAATAAATATACAGGTAGTTACTGGTTACGGCAGAATTAAATATATATGGTACACATTCACAAACAGATCCTGGACAGTAAATAAATCCTTAACCCAGATTTCACTGTAAACACACCTTGACGGCGCGAAATAATACTGTGAAAACACTGAAAAATGTTTCTCTGAGGTGACGTTTACATAGTAGCAGTGCTGCTTGTCCTTGAGTAAATCATGACTCTCTCTTGTGTTTACCATCGGTCAACGCTATAATATTTATCCCCAGAAACTTGCTGTTTCTGAAAGGGACACGGTCGATTCAATGGACAGGTGTGTGTGTGTGTGTGTGTGTGTGTGTGTGTGTGTGTGTGTGTGTGTGTGTGTGTGTGTGTGTGTGTGTGTGTGTGTGTGTGATGCCAGGGAGGAAACTTTTGGAATTTAAACTATTTGAGTTACCAGAATTTGTCATTAACAACAACGCCAACTCATTACATTCCCAATGCCATTCAATGATTTTACTTTCAAATTACGGTACGCCATGACTTTTACCATTATCATCATCACTGAATTATTATTATTTTACCGTACCAGCGGAGAGCCGGTTGACTATTGTGTGTGTGTGTGTGTGTGTGTGTGTGTGTGTGTGTGTGTGTGTGTGTGTGTGTGTGTGTGTGTGTAAAAGGCCTTCATTCGGTTTTAACCAAACCTGGGGGAAGGGAAGAGTTAGAAAAGAGATTGACTCAGTTTTTACAACACTAGGTCACTGGTCAAGGTCATAGGGTTAGGTCATAATTTTACAAAGCAAAATCAATTTACAATTTTTAATCCAATTTAGACCAAACTTGGTGGATGGGTCGATAATTTAAGCTCGAAGTGAGCTGTCAACAGCCAAAGGCCAAAGTCACAAGGCACGGTCAAAATTCGACCCTTGCGTCAGTGTTCGAAACAGAACTTTTGATCCTGCCTGGTGGAAGTGTTGAGGGTCAGCCAAGGGGTTCGTCAATAGTTTTTGAAACCAATAGGCCAAATGTAGGGGTCACAAGGCAAGGTCAACTTATATGGTTTTCATCCGATGCTGACCCAGTTATGTAGAAGGGTTCATGGTAGGACGAGAACATGGAATATGATTTTGAAAACTACGGTACTAGGCCAAGACCACAGGGAAATATCAAAGGTCAAGGTCACATGGGTAGGTCACCTTAAAGTTTCTATCTGATTTATACCTGTCCACAACTTTGTAGGAACGGTTCAGGGTACAGCAAGGATGACGGGATTTGATTTTGAGATACATCGATCGAAAGTCAATATCAAGGAAGGTCTACTGTTTGGTCCTTAGACTAGTTGGGGGGAGAGAGAGAGAGAGAGAGAGAGAGAGAGAGAGAGAGGGGGAGAGAGAGAGAGAGAGAGAGAGAGAGAGGGAGAGAGAGAGAGAGAGAGAGAGAGAGAGAGAATGCGGGGGGATGTGCGCCCCATAAACTCTCGGGGGGAGTCAAGAGAATGGGAAGGTTAAGACACGCACTAACATTAACCCAGTCTTAGTTTCTCTCTCTCTCTCTCTCTCCCTCTCTCTCTCTCTCTCTTTCACTCTCTCTCTCTCTGATTACAACCGCTTACTATTTCTATCCTTCTGTTCTTATTTCTTGCTTAGTCCTCTCCCTCCCACCTCATTCTCATCTTCCATCTCAATCCACAATTCTTTTACATAAAAATAGCTTGTACATTTTTTTTTTTTCCAGTAGGCTTGTATAACCGTGGGAGCGTCAGGTGGGAGAGTCTTCATATATCCTCTCACTAAAAACACAAAAAAGCTACAAGTCTGCCAAGTTTATCCTTTCCTGTATGTAAAAAAAAAAAAAAAAAAAGCATGATTTGAAGGATGTTTGCCGCAGGAAGAAGAAAAGAAACAAGAAAAAACCTGTTCCACAGAAGATACAAATGCAAAAATATCCTATACGAAGGACTGAAAACACCGGTAGCGATTTGTATTTGTTTCCTTGCTGCCGGTAACAATAATCGTAGGATACGGTACGATACCAATTTTTCCTTAGCAGCCCATCGATGGGGGGGGGGGGCAGTAGGCAGTGTTGGGCTGGGGGCTGAAGTGTGTTGCAGACTAGTGTGCTAATCTGATTTTGAAATGCTGGGAATCAGTTTTCACTATATTATATGACCCCCACGGAACCATTAAAACACCCCCACAAATACCATGACGCCAGACTATATATATCAGTGGCATAGTGGTGACGTGTGAGGGCTGTAGGGGAACCAGTCCTTTGTCTGTGTGGTACCAGTATGCAGTTACAATTCCGGAACTAGGGCGTAAGTTTCCTAGCCTTGGCCACAGTTCAAGGCTAAGCTCGGTGCAAAGTCTGAGAACGTACACAAAACAGTATCAAGAAAAGCAATACAGTTAACTACCCTCAACTTTACATTCTGAAAAAGGGCAAAGACTTTTTTATATATCGTAGCATCCTGTCACACATGGTTAATGTCATCAACCTGACAACAGTTACTCAACGTTAGCAAGCATACTAAAGCATCGACTGTACAGATATCACTCTCAATTCCATTTTCATCACAAGTACGAGTCGTGATATCACTTCTGAATCTAATGGTACAGACCTCTCTCCTGATTAATATTGCAACACCTTTCCTACTTCACATCTTTATCTCCCATACCGGTTACTTCCATTTCCATTATTTTCCTTCCCCTCTCTCCCTATTCCAGGTTCATCCCTAACCTAACCTAATCCCCCCCTCCCCCTTCCCTTCCCCCGGCCAGGTCCAGACAGCTCACAATAGCCCAGTCGTGAGCAGACGGTCATGGCGTGCGAGCCTACAGTTACCACATAGTCGCTTATCTAATTTTCATTTACTGGCATTTTAACCTTATAAATCCAAGCATAAACTACATACACGCAAATAATAATGATGTCAAACAGAGAACACACTGTTACCGAAAAAAAAAAAAAAAGTATCTTCAATTTTCCTCAGCAGATGAACCACAAAGCGTAATATCCAAGGCTTTGTAATGCTATTCTTTCATTTTTTTCCCCCACCCTCCCCCTCTCAGACCGCCCACGCACCTCATTCCAACTCATCCTCATCCTCCCCTGTGCCCCCTATAGGCGTGACTGATGAGGGAATCTCCGCCCTCGAAAGTTAAAAGGGCACTATCACTCACTCTACACGAATTAAAAAAAAAAGGTACAAAGTCAACAAAGCACGTAATGGACGAACAATCTAACCGAAATTTTAGGCACACCGTACTTACAAGAGGACATCATGTGTGTGATGTTTATAATGTAACCAACATTTTTTATTCTAATACCGTACAAAGGACTTCAATATACACTGCACTTTATGATGCAAACGGCCACTTAGTTGTATCAGAATAAGCTAGGCAATAACTGACTTCTAAAAAAAAATCCATTACTGTAGTTGGGATAATACGTTATCTTATCCCTAAACCTTGGAAAGCATCCGAGTGAAAAGTAGAATTGTTGAGGGTAAAGCAGAAAATTATTATGAAGCAGTGAGTCGTCAGCCGAGGTTTACACAAATAGGTAGCTGAGATGTGGGCACCATCCAGCCCTCTTAAGCTACCAGAAGAGGCTGGATTACTCCGTCACTGATGCCTGTCCAGGATGCAACACAGCAACCCATACTATTAAGCACATTATGGAAGACTGCATTGCACACAATCACCTACGCCAACAACACAACATACACTCTTTGAGAGCTCTGTGGGAAAACCCGGTCTCGGCCATGGCCTTCCTAAGGGACTCGGGGCTGTTCGGCCAGACTGCCTAGGGAACAACTACTACTACTACTACTACAAATATGTCGTCATGTCGGCTTCCAAACTCGTCGCCTTTAGGCAACAATTTACTACGATATAATAAGATACTGCCTGATCTACTGTAAGTCAACTGGACATTAGCATACGGCAGACCAAAGCAATGCGAATCTTACTACGTAAACAAAGCATATGGGCCACTACAGATACAAGAAAAAAATAAATAAAATGCTGCTGAGTAACCTCCAGTCCGTCTGGCCGAGCAATTTAAACAACCTCAAGCATGCAACCGCCCCTCCAGGGCCATCCCGTGCTGAGAGCCAATGTCCCCTTGAGGTGCAAAGCGCCTCGCCACAGCGAGGCGAAGGGAAGAATGTGAAGGTTTAGTTTCCGGATGGACGCCGCATTTGCATCCCCACCTAGTTAACAGGGGCACCATAGTAGGCTCCACATCACCCCATTTTTTTGATTATACGGTTACCACCCAGCGTTATGAAGAATTTCTTGGGTTACATGAAACACTGGGCTTGTCACTCAACACAGAGCGAACTGGAAAGAAGAGTAATGCAATGTGGCAGGACGGATGGAAGAAACTGGAAGAGAGGTGGGCAAACACAAAATAATAATAGTCAAGGTGATAGAAGAAACAGGCAGTATTACATCCGAGGGAACAGGATAAGTTACCACTAAATTACAGTCTTAAAATTAATCAATACAGCCTACCGGGTGGCCATATGTAGTGCTCTTCAACACTGGTACTTTTTTTTTTTTAATCTGCTTCTGTTCGGCGATGTATGCAAAAACCTCATGAAAGAGTACCATAATATCCTATCAATTTCATCTTTGTAATCGCCAGACAATCTCATTTAACTTAGGATACCCTGTTAAAAATCAGGTTCTAATATGCAAATTAAATAAAAATTCCTCTATACAATTTCCAACTACGGCAATCGCGGCAAAAGTTTGGGCCAAATGTAAATTCCCATTCACACCTCTTAACTTCCCACACGAGGAGAACTCAGTCGGCGTGACCAGCATTCCCGCAACCTCATTACCAGCCCGGCGAGTTCAACACGAAGGCAGCAGGGTAATGGTTGGTTGGTTGGCTGGCATGGGACGGTGGCCATGCTTCTGTAGTTCAGGAGGGAGGCATTTTAGACTCCAGTGGGCTCAATGTGGAGTTGGTGTGCATTGTTTGGTGAGCGATGAGGATTTACCGTACTAAATAAGAGTATTCGTATCGCAGTACAGTTCCACTATAATAGAATTCATATCGTTTAGCAGGTTTCTGTTAGAAATGGTCAATGCACGAATCCAGTCAAGTAATTATATTAGTTAACAGTAAAATAAGATTGATGGAGGGGGGGTAATCAATACATTAAACAATTACACATGAACCAAGAACCTATGTTAAGGCTTTGAGACGCTACCGTAATAATAAAAGTCGCTATGACAACTTTATACGGTAGTACGGGGATCATATGGCATTACTACCGGTAACTGTATATGTAATAGCAGCTGCATAATTCTATAGTTATTTTACCTTTTTTCTAATACCAGGTATCTACTTTCTCCGTACGGCCAATTTCATAAAATTTTAAATATGCAGGCTAAAGCAAGATCCATAATACAATATCACATAACTCAAGCTACAAGAGCTAATCTGAGAGAGAGAGAGAGAGTTTCATCTATCACCACCATCTTTTGTCACGCTCCAGTCGAGTTTCTCCTCTTTATTCATACCCGTCTCTCTCTCTCTCTCTCTCTCTCTCTCTCTCTCTCTCTCTCTCTCTGACCCAAGCTGTTTATCTAAGTGGGATTCTGAAACTGAAAAAGCGTGGGGGAGAAGCCAATTGAGGTGTAAAGCGAAGGATGCTGTGCTATATGATCAAGGGCACATGACCAACCTAATCCCTCTGATGGCGTTAGATCGAACCCATACAGATATTCTGGCTACATGGGGCGTCCTACCTACTACAAAACCACAAGGAATCGAAAAGCCAATACAGAAGAAACCTGATAAGTAGGAAAAAGAATGCGATGGGTAAGGAGAGGAGGGAGTCTGATCACCTCAAATACAATGATGAACCAACTGATGCTTTTTTCTTTTTCTTTTTCTTTACTTTAGCTTTTGGTATTGTATGAACGGTATTACAGGAGCTGGCCATCTTTGCTAATAATTATTTCATGATTTCAAAATATTCATCCATCGCTGAACCTGGTCATACCGTACTTAGTATTCGACGTCATACTCTCGGTCCTTAATTTATTACTACTTCGCCAGTTTTATGTGTTCAAACCCTACCACCAACCGGGTTATACATGTTATCTTGGCCACACCGAAATCATGCAAGGAATCGACGTCAGGACCGCACTGCTGTCAATTCCGACGGCGACACGATGCCCATACAAAAAGCAGAGACCGCAGGAAGGGCATCTACAGTCAAACGAATGTATGTGGAGTTGGTAGCACTGAACGAGATTATCCTGCTACAGTAATGAGTCAAATTACATTAGCTGAAAGTGCTTAGTTACGATTAACAAGACAATTAAATTTAAGTAGCTAATCGACAGTTATGTTTCAGCACGTCACTTACTGCGTTCCGCAAATTTTTGTTCAGCTGTTTCCTTGTGGTCGGGATAATAAGACACGTAATCGCTGTATGTAAATGCAAACGTCTACTTAATTATTTCCGTAATAATACTAAATCACGATATACGAGTGAAAAAGGTTTAAGGTAAGAGATTGCATAGATACCGGTACCTCTAAACTACCCACACATTTCTTCCCTGTCGCTCATGTTTCTCTTTCATCTAACATCCCCTCTCCGATACCTCAGTCAATACTTTGAATACGCTGTTTCACAGAGTAGCTCTCTCTCTCAAAGCAGTAAAGCTGAAACATCCACACACCAACTCGTGGAAAAGTAAAACCACTCAAATACTAAAACAAAATGAATTACAGGTTGTAGCAAATACAGTGAGCAGAATAATGAAACGAAGAGAAGTAATTATGAGTATAAGGAGCAACATAGAAATGAACAATAGAGACTGAGAAAAAAGAAAAAATAATAATAAATAAATAAAGCCATCTTGTTTAAAGACAAGAACTCCCGGATGGGAGTAGGCGCCAACAACAACAACAACACTTCAACAAACCACGCCCTTCACATCAGACGCCATATTTAAAGTCCCTTATGCTTTCCCTGAACACCCCAGCTTCCATTTAACCTTATTCTGAATGTTCACTTAAGGAATAGTTTTCGCTTTTTACTATACCCATTTTACTCAAACTTGGCCTAAAAATGCCACCTCTATTTTTCTTTCAGAATTGTACAACAGATTAACACAGAATACGATGCTTGTCACGAAAACGTGCTTTGAAAAGGATGAAGTGCCATAGTAATGTCTTTCTCTGGCACTGAGCTGCGTGAAATATGCTGCAAAAAGGACGAGATTCTGGGCTAAGTTAACGTGAAAAGAGTATAGTTAAAAATACAATTCCTTACACCCAAAAAATAATGAGCAAAAACATGAATAGGCACACAGTTTACCTTTCTGCAGAGTAGTTTTGGCGTTCACAGCGGGTCATCGATGGCTGCTTCCATGAGGGGCAATATCCAGACACTGATACACATTCCACACCTGAAGCGGAGATGTACCGGTCAGTTTAACAGCACACTCGTTGCCTAATACAAATACATGTATAACCTAAGTACAATATTCTTTATTTGCACTATCAGGTACAACAAACGTTTTTTTTTTCTTCAACGAGCAATCTTAACACCTGCAATTAGCACGAAGTAAACAATTTTTGCAGAAGGTGCTGTCCATTTAAAAACATGCACATGCGTACTTAAACAGCCTGCGACGGACTATAGTAACAATGCATGCAATGGGAACAACGGTAATTTAATACTTACACACTGTTCAGCACCCTTTGAGTAGAATCAAACACGGGTAACACTATAAACAGTTTGGTATATCCTTCCAGAACACAACACACCCACCCACATACCTCAGACGTCACTGACTCCTCTCCCCAGGCCACGGAGGACTCGCCACCACGTGCTCTCACTTCCGCCTCACTAACTCTCACGACTCTGGGGAAGCATTTATTTATTTATTTTTTTCCAAGCTCTAAGTTGTTCTCATTTTTTTTCTAACCGTTGCTTATAATATTATGTGCATATTTGTTAAATATATTTGCTGAATGCTTTAGGAAAACTGAGTATGCAAGAACATACTGACTTTACATGCGGAAGTGCGCCATTGAAGTTTCCAGCTCTTTAAATTTTTGAATTCTCACGACCCTGATAACTAAAACATTTTGAACCATGGGATCATGTGATTAATGTTCGCATTCACCATATCATGCTGCGTTAACCCTACCATCTGTACGATTTACATTATATCGATGTCCAGTGAACTGTATTGACATTTTTTTTTTTTTTTTCAATGACAAGCGATCATTGGGCTGGTCATAAAGTCTTATTAATATAGACACACGCACGTATAGCTACACATATACATATATCCATACTCATATATATATATATATATATATATGTACCATACATTCACAAATATACACATTTTTTTATTATTATTTACTTTTTTCCTCCTTTTTTTTTTCTGAACAAAAAATATATTCACATCGCTGAACAAAAAATATATTTACATTTTCTGAACAAAAAATATATTCTAACATCGCTAAACCTACCATAAAAATCGCCAACCTACATTAATGCCTAAAGACAAGTAGTTAAACCTAGCTAAATATTCATTTCGTTTATAGGATAATCATGGATAAAATACCTCGAGCAACTCAACACCATCGACTGCAAATGCGTATTGCCTTTCTACCTTACATACCTGCACCCTTCACCTGTTGACTGTCAGTCGAGACATATGCATTAATGTAAGAGACACAGTATATGAAAGAGAACCAGAGGAGTCAGGAACTATTGTATTTCACATACATCAGCTGTCGGCCTTAATTAGGAAAACTTATACAACCAGTTGTAAAGCATTTACATATGTATAAAAGGTGAATTACCTCGCCCAACAGAACACCATCGACTGAAAATGCCCAGTACCTTTTTATATTGTCCACTTGCACTCATCTGCTGTTTATTGTCAGGCGAGGCACGTGGTTTACTATAGGTGACATCAATATGAGAAACAGATCAGTCAGAAGCAGGAACTATTTCAAATTCGTCAACTGGCAACCGCACTTAAATACTAAAATATATACATATTAATTTTACAATCGATAAAAACCATAACCAACGGGTAAAAAAATCACGCCATTCTGATCAGTCCGGTCTCCCTCAAGAAAGCCATCAATTTATCAGTCACAGCAATATCCCCATCACCTAGTATGGTGGAAAGGGTCAAGGGGAAGTCTTCTGCACCGCAGTAATTTCTAAGTAAAGCACATTCACGAATAAATCGCCGACAACGCAGGATGGTCTGACGGATAGATAACACCACATCACAGATTTCACAGTGCTGTGGAAACTGTCTTTCAATAAATGGTTTCATATGAGTTAACAGCGTACAATTTAACAGCAAACGCCCCAACACTCTTTCTTCCAGGCGACCAGGACGGTTGACAGTATCCCAGTCGCCAAAATACGGCTTGCAGATTGGAATATTAAATCTGGTCCACTGACCTGATTACAGAAGATTTACTGATTGCTTTCTGAGGATAAACTCGACCGTAGATCACAAGGAACGTCTTGAGTTTCCTCGAGTTCCACAGCCGACTTTGCAAGAGAATCAGCCTGCTCAGTGCCGTAGATACGACAATGACCGGGCACCCAGATAAAGAACTTGTTGCACGAAGGCAATTTTTTAACAATGCGGCCCTGGATCTCATGAGAATCCGTGTTGCAAGAAGCAAGTGCCTGAAGGGCTGATTTTGAATCTGAAAAGATGACAAACGAGTCATGTCTAGAATTTAGAGCATAGTCTATGGCTTCGTCAATAGCAAAAAGTTCGGAGGTAAACACAGATGTATGAGTCGGCAATAGATGCCTGGGGGCACATTCGGCACCCACACATTCACTCGACTTGGAGCCATCGGTGTAAAATTGATGGGACCCCAATTTACGTACGATGATGTTACGAAACTAGTAGTGGATCTCCGCCTCCTGTATTGGAAGCCATGAAACATCAACAGTGAAGTTAGGTGGCTCCCAAGGCGCTATTTTTTATTCACCAGCTTGTCACAGTCACTGAGGTCCACACCAGGCTCCTGAGTCAGTAAGTGGAGGCCAACGGCAAGTGGCCGACGAAACCCCCGCATGGGATGTTGATACTAACGCTGGGGTACACAGGCCACATTGCCAGTATCACTTTTCTGGGATGTCCTGACACTGTAGGACAGCAGCAGGTGGTCGCGGCGTATACGGAGGGGAGGTACTGTACATTCACCTTCATTTCCATACCAGCAACATGAGTACACCGCCAGGTTCCAAGATGCATTCGTAAACATTTATTCTGTAACACATCCAGCCTCATCACTGTGGCATCAGATGCCGGGTCATACACCTGTGCGCCATAGTCTAGCTTATCTTTAATAAGGGACTTATACACCATTAATAAAGATTTTCTGTCAGCACCGCAAGTAGTACCCGCTAGGTACTGAAGGACATTTAATGGTTTATCAGCACGAGCAATCAAATTATTAACGTGATTTAAAATTCAATCAGCGATCAAAATGAAAGCCTAAAAATTTTACGAAGTTTGAAAAGGTTTCGCCTGATAATTCAAAGTTAAACGCAAATCGGGGACGCTACGATTACCGGCAGTGAAAAAGACAGCGGCACACTTAGGGACGGAAAACTTAAATCCCCACTGCAAGGCCCACTGGTTACGGAATCAAGGACTGCTTGAATCCGTCCAGCCGAAAATTGTGCATTGCGGGAAGAATGCCATATTGCAGAATCGTAAGCGTTGAGTGAGTATTTACGATTCCTCAGGTCAGGAACCGATGACAGAATTTCATTGATCATAACACTAATCAAAGTACACTTCCCTGAGGCACCCCGTTTTCTTGGATAAATATATCCGATGTTACGTTTCGGGGCAATCTGACAGAGAAAGTTCTGTCCTTTAAGAAATTGGAAATGAAAATAGGCAAATTACCTCTTAAACCACAATCATGGAGCTTCATTAGTATACCGTGTCGCCATGTCATGTCATAGGCTTTATGGATGTCCAAGAACATCCCTATCATGAACTCTATATTGGCAAATGCCTCTGCAATACAATGCTCCAAATTCATTAAATGATCTAGTGAACTTCTGTATTTACGGAAGCCACATTGTTGATCATTTAACAAATTCTTCGACTTTAAAACAAAAAGAAGCCTATGATTAACCCTTCATTCTATGACCTTACCTAGACAAGAAGTCAACACAATAGGCGAAGTGAAGTAGGATTCGTAAGACGACCAGCCTCTTTGGGTATTGGTATGACGTGCACAAAGTGCCATGAGTTTAGGAAAGTTCGGGACGCCCGAAGCTCATTATATAATGCTAACAACTTAATAAGGTTGTCCTGATTAAGATGCTGGATCATACCGTACGTGATGATGTCTGGTCCAGGACTGGTGTCTTTACAGAATTTAAGGACAAGGAGCAGTTCAACTAGCGTAAACTCTTGGTTGTACGGGGAGTCTATGTCTTCTGTGGCAAAGTCTAATATCTGTTGCTCAGCCGTGCGTTTATGATGCTGGAAACGTGGGTCATAATTGGCTGAGCTACTTGCATGAGAGAAACTCCTAGCGAGGATGGTAGCTACGTCCACGGGATCGTCGTAGATGGTATTATTCACCTGCAGGGCGGTTACAGGGACGTATGGGCCTTTATTATTTAATATATTAATAGTGGACCAGACTATACTGAGTGGAGTAGAACGATTCACCGTGGACACAAAAGATCGCCAGGAGTCACGTTTCGCCCTTCGAATAATTCTCCTTGTCTCAGCCCATGCCTGTTTGTATGCAATAAAATTTTCCTCGGTATAGGCTGACTATCAAAAATCCTGTATCTCCTATTGCGTTTCCTTAATGCTTGTCGGCAATCCGGCGTCCACCAATGTGCACTATGCTTAGCATGAACTGTAGAAGTCTTGGGAATAGCAGCCTTTGTCGCGTGTAATATGGAACTGGTTAAATTTTCGTCCTTAACATCTAAGGTCTCCTCAGATATATCTAAGTCGGCGATCATTGAGTAGTATCCCCAATCTGCTTTCTTATAGTTAAATTTTGGAGGTGGAGGGTCTGAAACAGTGTCGCGTGTATAAGAAAGACAGATGGGTAAATGATCACTTCACAAGGAGTCGTCATAAGGGTCCCATGAGAAATCTTGATGTATACCTGGGGAGGCAAGAGACAAGTCAATAGCCGAAACGTTACCAGTACGATTATCTACAAGAGTCGCTCTACCATCGTTCAGAAGACAGAGGCTGGACTGTAATTTAGTTCAGCTACTTGTTCCATACGACCATCTATCCTCAAGCTACCCCATCGATAGTGATGGGTGTTAAAGTCGCCCAACACTAACTTATTCCCCGGAAGATGTTCAGATAGTGAATTCAAAGCATCACTATCAACGGGGCCATGTTGTGAACAGCAGAGAGAGCAAGTAGACAGACGCATGTTATTAAATTTTACTCCGCTCGCGACAGCTTCGAGTGTAGAATTAAGAACCACTTCCGTTTGTGGGAGTGATCTGTGTATGTATATGGCAACTCCGTGACCAACATATCATCTATACGAGTGGTAGTGTTTGAACTGTGGAGGATCAGGGTGATCCACCAAGCGCGTCTCCTGTAAACGAATAACATCTGGCCTGTGTATAGAAAGCAAGATTGCTATATTGTGTAATTTATTCCCAAGAGTCCTACAGTTCCAATGTAACACAGGGAATGCGGTGGTTTAAGATTTACGAGGGTGGCCAGTGTTTTTTTATGCTCCCCGCGGCCAGGCGAGTGACTACCGAGGGACCTTTCCCGGTGCTTACTAACGGAAACCTCCATATTTTCATCAATGACAAGGCTCCCAGACTCACCCGAGGAAGAGCTAGCTCTTCTCTCCCTCGCTGGACCAGGAGCAGGACGGACATGAAGACGTGTCTTTGAAAGGGTGGTGAAGTTATTCTTATAAATCTTGTCAGACTTAGGTTTAGGCTTTATTGACAGAGGTAGCAGCGGCCTGTGAATATGAAGAGGCTTTACAGATGCCAGAGAGTTGGATCATACAGAAGGCTGAGATGTTGAGGTAGAGGTAGAGTGAGTGGCATGAGCAACCAGGACAAGCTCAGTCTGTGTCTTGACAGAGCACATCACATAACGAGACCACTGCCGAAGCATAGGACCTATTCGGCTTGGGAGCTGCACGCAACTCCTTTACCTTTTTCCTAGCTGCATAGTAGGAAATGCCCTCAGTTACCTTCACCGCGCAAACCTCCTCCTCCTCCTTCCATTTGGGACAGACCCTAGAGGAAGTTGAGTGAGCACCCTTGCAGTGAAAGCAGCTGACAGTCTCAGATGTGCAGTGTTCAGCATTATGACCCTGTGCTGCACACTTACCACACACTGACTGGGAAGCACGACATTACGCCTATAAAGCTGGCATTTGGAGCAGCGAAGGGGACTGGGAATATATGGTCTTACATTTACAATTTCATATCCCACTTTGACATTACTGGGAGGAGACTTTTCCAAACGTCAAGATTATCGTAGCTGTCTTCGTCCTTATGCCTTCCTTGAAACAAGTAATGAAACGGGCACCTATTACGTCCTGCTGAGCAAGTTCCCGTATGGTCTCGACCTCCTCCATAACCATGAGATCCTTGCAGGTGATGACACCTTTGCAGGGATTCATGGAATGCGGGATCCTCGGCTCGACCTCATAACAATGATACGTGCGCAGTTTAAGCAAGTCCTTGACCTGGGCAGAGTTTACAGTTTTGACAAGGAGGTCTCCATTAGCAAGTTTTTTAACAAATTCTACCTCTCCAGCGCAGCCATCAATGACCTTCTTGATAATGAAAGGATTGAGACTGGCCAAGGAAGTAGAACCGAGGGCATGTTGGGTCACGAATAAGGCGTTATTTACAGGATGTCAAGCGAGGTGCGTATCTGGGGCCGTTCAGTCTGTCTAACAGTCAGGGATTCGTCAGGACCACCTCTGTCCGACATAATAACCACCTCCCCCTCTCGGGAGAAGTGGGAAGAAAGAGCAAGACAAACAAAGGACAATATACCCAGGGAATCAACATCTAAGTCTGAGACCACCATCTCAAACCACTCTCGGGAGGACGCGTCTGTGTTAATTCACACCCCAGAGCGATCAGTGGGGGGTACACTCCAGAGGCGAGTAAGCAAAGGCAATCTCAGTAAATAGATACAGACACCCACTATATCTCTACCAAGGGTAGGGAGGAATATTAGGTCTAGCTAACCTAACTTTAATCAGTCTAAGCGCAAACAAAACTAATGCCGTCGGGGCAGTCCTGCAGCCAGAGGAGAGACAGTACGCATGTCCGCTTTCTCCACAACCACGCATAAGTCAAAAGACCGCGTCGAGTCAGCAAGTGTGGTTTCCGAATACGCAACTCCTCAGCTTCGAAGTGTGATGACGAAACGCTGTAAACAGTGGAGCAGAAGCTGGGATGGTGCTTCAGTTCATCACGACTCACCCATGCATTTTCCATTACCATGCATGAACACTACATGTGCCCACTGATCGTGTGAACGAGCATTTACCAAATGCAGAAGTCAAGGCCATTCAAGACAGGTCAAAAGTAGAAATACCTAGACCATTTTTGGAAAATCTTGAAAATCGGGTGGTTGCCCGTTATCGCAAACACTGAACCTGGTTCAGTCTTGGCAGATTATTCATTGTTACTCCCGAGGTGTTTTGACTGATCTGTGATTTTTATCTATAGCCTATCATGGTAAAGGACACAGTTCAATGAACACAGATTAAAAGTGGTATGGATGGAAAGATTTACAGAGCATGATACGATGAAGTCAGACATGATCACACGACTGCCTGATTTCCTGGTATGACAACACTCCTAATTTTAAAGTTATGTAAACAACAAAAACTAAATCGCAGTTGATGCGATAACACGCCCCTTTATTTCTGCGGACTCGTATATTCACGAAAGGTAACATAAACTGTCTATCTGTTTATGGCAGACGTCTATAACCCCATAAGGGGTGGCCATAAACAAATCGCCTCCTGTGTCATTTGACTGCCCTCCCTCCAACTTACACATCCCTCGCTTAGATCTCTCCAGTCCACCTCTTCATCTCATCCTTAATCTCCCCCTCCCTCTCCCGCCCATCACTTCACTCACATGCACCCTTCTAGTCAGTCTTTCATTTTCATTCTCTCGACATGGCCAAACCTTTTCAAGAGTTTCCTTTAACCCGTTCAGTCACATCCACATCAATACCACAACGCTCCGTCACTTCCTCATTTGTCTGTCTCTCCATGTAGCTCCTCATGCTCAGCTCAATAGCTCATTTCCAACAGGACTTAAATACCGGTACTTTATGCTTTCTCATAGTTTTAAGTTGTAAAACTGTGTGTAGATTGTTAGAAACTGTACATCACAAAGCGTGCAGACTCAGCAAGTGCAACCTTGCAACAGCATCTATATTATCTATAAGGAACTAGGAAAACAGAATGATATTAATATCTCTATTTCCAAAGTACATTTTTTTTTTTTTTCTCGCACGGTCATTGGGCACATGTGTCCTGCTATTGCGCTCATCTGGTTCACAGCATGATGGGTGACGAAATACTGTATAGACAATGAAGCAGCATCACGTTTGCTCGTTCATTATCCAGGCATTCCCGATGACCATTCTCCAACACCAAAGGTGCCCACTGGTTGTATGAACAGGCCTTAACAACTCAAGCCCGCACACACGGCATGAAGAAAGGCTTGCACTGGAAGTTCTACTAATAATATAAACGACATCGCGGCAGCATACAGTACACACTCATTTACGCACATAGAATCAGTGAATCGAGTGACTGTTACCACCAGCTGCCATTCTCATCTTGGTAATAACAGTCAAACAAGGCCTACCTACAGCCAAATCTACCAAAAGATATGCAACGGGGGGTGGGGGAGAACTCATGGCCAATGAAAGCAGGAGTCTTCTTGTGCCATAAGGCAATAGGGAGAGCGTCGAGAAGCAGCATATATCTGAGTCAAAGAAATCGCTAAGATTACTGATCAGATTTGGTGTAGCTAGAGCCAGGGTGAAACTAAGAGAGATACGTTTTCCAGAACACTGAAATATTCGTCAAAAGTAGCAGGCTGTTTTTATATGCAGATATTTTTACTGTTTATGGGCCTCGAGCAAGCATAAGTGTGGTGTGCATCTAGGCCCTTCTAGGGTGTGTCGTACGAGTGTGTCCCGAGACAAAGGACATCTTTTGGACTGTACTGAGGTGCGGACACAGTAGGGGTGGGTACGGTTATCACAGGTATAGAATGTCTTGGCTTGTCGTATACCTCCTCCCTGGGAAAACCCTGTGGACACCCCAGCTTATTACACCCGGTCAGGGTAAATTTGTCACTTTCTCACATACCAGTAAATAGATAAATAAGCACAAGAAATTAGTTGTCGTGATACCACTGAAATTTTTTATGTGGAGTTGACAATACTTATGCCACGTTTTGTAACTTCATATCGAAGTCATTCATTATTCTACAATCACAAAATCGTGCAATACCTTCCCAAACTATACAGCCCCTGCAGGCCGTTTGAAATTTTTTGCCTGGACAATACTTCCATACAGTTTTTATCAAGAAGGTATCGGGTACACAGGCAGTGGCGTTGAATCGGTCATAGTTCCGTATGCCTGGGGAGTGTATTATCGGTTTTCCGATGATACACGTCTGGCTACGTAGAAATGTTTCGTTGCACTTGAGGCTTATGTTTGGAAGAGTATGAAAGGATATGATTTCCCTGTGGCTTACAAAACGTGGCACAAATGTTTCGTTGCACTTGAGGCTTATGTTTGGAAGAGTATGAAAGGATATGATTTCCCTGTGGCTTACAAAACGTGGCACTAGTCTTCCAGGACGAAAGAGTGAGTTTTACCTTTCTTAATAGATTTTCTTTTTCACACCTTCCAGCTTATCCCGTGGAAAATCATGCACAGAACTCAGAGTGGGAAGCATCGTCAAAGGGTATTTGGATGAAAAAATCTAATCAAAATTAACATATTCATAACAGGCCGCTATCAATAGGGACAAATTTGCCTTCATGCCGTTCCCAGCCCCACCTAGAGGCCATATCAAAACACACACACACACACACACACACACACACACACATATATATATATATATATATATATATATATATATATATATATATATATATATATATATATATATATATATATTGTTACGGAACAGCGAAAGATAATGTACACTTTAAGTGAGAATACTAAAAATCACTACTGTCCCGTAAAGTTCCAGGTTCAAAACAAAAGAGTTAGGTAAAATTACAAGTTAAAGTTTAACGCTCAAACTAACAACAAAACATTCAGGACTCATAAGGATAATGTAATGGCAAAAAACAGGTTAAATATATGGTTAACTGCAATAGCCTCTATTAACACGAAATTAGCATGGGTAAATTTATCTAAGTCAGCCCTGTTAAAATGAGATACCAGATAATACTCAGTGAATGCCAGATATATTATTACAGATACAAAATATTATTAATGATGGCTGACAATAAGAATCTTTACATAAATTACAAAAACCTTACTAGGCCTAAGAATTAACCTTATGCTACACAATACAAGAAAAAATGCAACAACAGTTATACTCAAATTACACACAGCTGCTAGATGGTTGGAGACTTCCTGAGCACTCACAATAATAATAACTGTACAGGGGAGGACAGAGATGTGAACAAAATGAGGAGCAGATCTAAGTGGCAATTAATGTAGAGACTGAGCTCATTATATACGGGCCGGCAGAGCTTGATACAACTTGTAAGAAGGACGCGCAAATGAAGCACTGGGGACAAAGAGTTGACAATCCCGCTCTGAACAACAGAAAGTACGACTTACTCTACTATAACGGTAGAAGGAGGGAGTGAGGTAGAACACGCTCGTGATCAAATAGGCAGCACAATGTACATTAGAATTACACAAAGGATGATGAAATCATAGGCTATGTAACAATATATATATATATATATATATATATATATATATATATATATATATATATATATATATATACACACACACACACACGTATACGGTATGAGTTTGTGCATGAATATATGTACGAATGTATCATGAAACTTGGTAGCTTCACAAAAATTTTTATTGTCTTAATTCCTCTCTCTAATGGCTATTACAGCCTTTTCTTTCTTACTGATTTATTGCAAAAGAATGTGGTGAATGAATTATTTGGAGCCAGGAGGCCATGCAGGGGACACAAGTGCGCCGGACCCGGTCGAGGTGACATCAAAAGAACATCAGCCATCTGGTTTAATAATGGACGCAGCGTGGGTCTGGAATGTGGTCAGACACTGTGTGGCGAATCTGTCACACAGCAAATTAATGCAATCAGTAACAGGTCACAGACTGAGCTTAGTGAGCATATTGACTACTCTGGCAGACCTGGGGCAATGAAGAAGGATACGCACGGCTCTTTTTTTTTTATACTACTTCAAGCTGTTTGAGTCGTTCAGAGGAGACAAGGGTGTGAGGAATGGCGTGATAGTCAAGCAGAAAGCGGCTATACACCAGGTAGAATTCGTGAGCAATGTGGATGCTGATCTAACACGAACATGCCGAGACGGTCGAATCTAATGAGGAGGCAGGTGCACGGGGTAGGGCTAGGAGGGTTTAAAGAATGATCAGAGTAGTACAGGGGCCATGTCATGAAAACAGATTTTAAGAATCATTTAATGTTAGAGACAGGCATCCACCATGGATAGTTAGGGTATAGTGTTCTGCAGAGGACTACGGTGGATGCCGGCTGCAAATATTACAAAAAGTATCTATTTTAACCCATTTTTTCCCAAAAATGTAATACTAAAAGTGGTAGGAAAATGATCAACATACTACTATGATATTAATATGTTTTCATTATTGTATATGTTATACTGACATATTATACATCATTTTGAAGGTCAAGATATGCCATTAAAAATGATTTAAAAAGTTTTGGAAAAATATGAGTCATGAGGTTAATATTGGGTCAAAGGTCACATGATTTAATTTGTCTCAGTTTTTCCACATTTTGACGGCTAAAACATACAACAATGAATTAATCCTTCTATAGTAACCTGAATAATTACTTTTCCTTAAAAAGAACATTGTAAAGAAGTTTTCTGGAAAGAATTATCAAATTATCTTAAATAGGGTGAGTATAACGAATGATCAGACTTCTCCCATATTTTCAATGTTAAAAAAAAAAAAGTAAACATACTTTATTTATACTCTGGCAATACTCTAACAATATAATGATGGGTCAAAATTATACAATAGTATATGAAACATCCTTAGTCTTTTAGTCATCAGCCATAATGCTGCAGGTGCCTCCACAGCCACAGGAAGCCAAACAAGACTTTTGGCCTGCGAGTAGACACCCACATCTGCTGCCACAGTTGGTTTTACATGTGCAGGTCACGAGTTCCTTACGTGCCTTTGAAATAGGAGGTAGTGTCATTACAAGTGGTTTTAACTGTCCGCTGTCTTGTATCCAGCCACAGCTTGTTGGGGAAGGGGTCTGGGCCTCGCAGTAAGTGCCTGTTTCCAACCAAACTAGACATCGGTAGTTGGCCCGCAAAATATGTTGACGTAATGCATCTTTAGTCGGGGGCAAGGCATCAAAAGTTTTCTTTCCACGTAAAAATATTGTGGGTCTGGTTAGTACTTGGATGGGTGACCGCCTGGGAACACCAGATGCTGTTGGCATCCCTACGTGTCAAGTGGGGTTGGTGGAGGATTAGTGCCCCTCCCTGTAAAACAATTAACTCTAAGCCATTGGCCACCCCGTCTGGGATACATGGCGTCTGGCAATGAATGAATGAATGAATGAATGAATGATAAATTAATGTTAATGGTGAATTAATGGAAAATAAAAATAATTTTGGAAGTGGTGACACCTTCATTATATCTCATTTTAAGAATACAAGGAAATATTGATAACAATGATGACTTAACAGGGTGGTAGGATAGACAGTCTGGAATCTCCCCACGTAGTATGTGGTGACAAACTGTGGTATCACTTAAAACTACACATTGTTTTCTCTTAAAAAATGGTGTGCGGAGACTGCTCAACTGCTCAAACGTCTTGCCCCGAGCGAGAGTCGAGCCCCTGACCTTTGGATTATACGTCCTAAGGCATAACCACTGTACCCGGGTCGCCTACTCAAATTGCCGCATGGATATGAGTTCAACTTAGGAACAGTTTCTCGCAGTGTAGGGGTTAAAACATAAAGTCAAACCAGTTTGCCTTGTCAAACACTGAATTTCATTATGGTGAAGTGTTTCCTTATTTCCCGTATATCTTCATTACTCACCTAATTCCTCACTATCCACCCATTCCAATTACACTAATTAGTCGTAGTCTTGAGGCAAGAATTAGCAGTATTCATACTGATATAGGCTAGCCACAATAAAACGTGCAAAGAAAATACACTTACCTTTTCAACTGCTCAGTTCGAAATGGCCCTAATTTCTCCATTATTAGTCTAATGGTTTACTGATTATCCACGGCAAATTACGTTCGCAGTTAAATTTTAGGTTATGCCTCATGAAATAGCCCCAGGAAGTCACTAATTTCTAACAAAAATTAGGAAAACATGGAAATAAATACCTGTACATTGTCCCGCCCGAGTTGAGACTTGCGACAGTGACACTTTCCCGCCTGCTGTGACGTCATCAGCATTCGAGCCTAAATGAAAATCATTTATAAAAAAACAAAACAAAAAAACATACATTATGATTACGTATTGACATTTTTTATCATCATTACGGTCAAATAAAAAATGTACTTTTTTATTGATCGATTTACAAGTGCAAAGAAAATTGCTAGCTATATAACAGTATTGGCTGAAGAAAGTGTGTGGCACGACCCACCACCTTTTTTTGTTGTAATAACACTCTGTACCTTTTACAACAATAAATATTTCAATTAATTGCAATCCAACGTGCAACAGCGCATCTTATCGCAGCTCATAATCCTCGAATCCTCGACTCTCCAGATTATAAATAAATAAAGTATCTTGACCATCACTCTAATTCGAGGCGAGAGCCGAGGAGGGTGATGCTTACAGCTTACGCAAAATCTGCCTTTGTATTTTTGTTTTAGCCTCCCTTAGAAGCAATTTGTATGAATAAAGTTACCTATACAGAAAATGGTCTTTTAGGGACAAACTTTTATTTTATTTAGCTTTTTTTCTGTTATACTTTACGATTTCTTGGGATCTGCGACAAATTCATAAATTAGCCTCTTTTAGATATTGGCACTGTTTAGTGTATTCGACATAACTGACTTAATGAACATATTCATCAAATAATCAATGAGTGGACGTTCAAGTAATTATTTCTTTTTCCATCCACTTGGTAGAATTTCTAAAACTTTCCAGAATTTTGGATATTGTAACTATGGATATTACCACCACGATCCCTCACTGAAAATGTAAACATGGCTCAGGCGGGGCTGAGAGTGACCACTATATTCCGTCAAGTATCAGCTGCTAGAAGTCTTGTCAACCCGGCATTTGGGTGGCAGGTACGGTTTAGTGAATTCACGAAGTGTTTCTGAGAGTCACTTAAAAGTTTTATGAAGTAAATGCAGACACTTTAACCTGAACTAATTTTGCGTCAGTCCTTTTTCTCCGAGTATGGTGGCAAAGTAAAGTCACGATGATGTGTTCGTTTGTGATAATATAGTCTGTACAAAGAAGTCAGTTGTAGTAAAGAACTTAGCATTATTTAGATTATTTTATAACTACAATGCAATGATTATGTGCACAAGTTACTGGTAGAGAGATGGGAGCAAAGTGGGTAACTGTAGCATGTCTTTTTACTTTATTACAGGGTCAGCAGTAAATTGTTTATAAATTGCCTGTTATAGTTCTGTTAGTACCCACAAAACAGCTCTACTAGGTTCTCCCATTGTACATTATCATTCCAGTTTGGAAAAAGTAGCTAACTTAGAGGTATTTTGGAATGCATCCCTGACTTGTTATGAGAATTGACTGTATTTTGCTCCACTTTTAAGGCAAATATTTATATTTCCCACCTTTGCAATACCTCATTACTGTGCATATGTGGTGGTAAGTGGGAGTGCTCATCATCCACTCATGTGAGGTAGTGCTGTCTACTTCTTCCTTCATCTTCATAATTATTTCCTGTGTCTGTCCTCTCCTTATTTCTCCCATCCTTCCTCTCACACTTTATTACTCTTCTTTCCACATCAGGTAACTACACTGAGTGACATGCCTAATGGTTCCTGTAGCCCAGTAAACCATTTATGGCTGGGTGGTAACTGTATACTGGTAACCAAGTACTGTAATCGGTGCGACAAAATTCTGAATCAACATTTTTAATGGGAAAATGTTATAATTTTGATCACCAATTACGTTCATACTCTGTCGGATATGTTTATGTGAAGCTACAGAATATGGTGAAAGTTTTTGGTGTATCAGTTAGTGCCAGCATTCCAGTGGCTTGAATGATGAGTGAATGGAAGCATGGCCCATTGGATTGTGCAAACTTGGGCTGTCTGAAGATTGCTACTCCTCATCCTGCTGTAGTGTGGGAAAGGAGGTCTGGATGAAGATGATGATGATGATTTTTCTTGTGTTGCCCCACAGCCTCCTTATTTTGTTGACTGTAATTACCATAATATTCTACCCCATATGTAAATCCTGGGTACATCATTGGGCTCTACAGTCATTCACACAACATTCAAGTCTATGAAATCCTGCTTCACCTCACAAGTAAGAACCATCTGCATATATTTTTATGTACCAGGATTTTCTTTATTTTAGTACAGTACATGCACTTCACTTACAAGTGTCTTATAGAGCCATTTTTTCAGCTGCCAAATTAAAAAGGGATGACCAAACTCTTGTCTTGTGTTTCTCCTTACATATGGTACAGATAAACATATGTTAGAAGTAAAATTGCCTTGGGTTTTAAGTATTCATGGTAACTTGTATGTACAGTCAGCCCCCATTATTCATGGATTCACATTCGCAGATTTATCTGGGAAATTATTTCAAGATATTTCCTGCTTTTCCCACAGCATCAGCTGTTCCTAGTGGCTCATAAGTTATTTTTTTTGCATGCTTTGTATGAGCAATACCGGTACTGTCCAATACAGTTACCGTAAATTGTGCGGTTACCCTATACCGATATGTGCTGTTCAGCACGTTGCAAGCTTTCATCGTCATCATTGCATGGTGAGCACAGTACAGTGTACTCAGAAAGGCTTGTGTATCATCCTGCACAGTCTTTTTAGGAAGTATTAATGTGCCATGAAATGCATTTACAGGTGTTATAGTGGGTTTGTAGGTAATAGGAATAGCAAAAACGATGAAATCAGTGACTTCTCTAGTAGGTTTTGGCTATTCACGAAATTCAACATTCGCGGAATGTTCTGGTACATAACCCCCACAAACACCGGGACCTGACTGTCTATCTATCTCTCTATTGCCTGATGCCATAATCCCGTAAGGGGTGGCCATTTGGCTCTGGGTCATTTGTTTTACAGGGAGGGGCACTAACCCTCCACCAACCCACTTGTTGACACGTAGGGAGCATGTATGGTTTGGTTATATGGTTACCACCCAGCGTTGTAAATGGTTTCTTGGCTTACAGGAAACCATTTGGCTTGTCACTCAATGTAAAGCCACCCGTAAAGGAAAGAAAAGCAAAAAGAAGTGACAGGAAAGATGGGAGAAATACGAAGAGAGGAGGGCAGGCACAGAAAAAGAATGATAAAAGCTAAGAAAGAGGTAGGCAGCACTACATCAAGTGAGTGGATGATGGTCGCCACCACCTACCACTATGCATGGTGCTAAATTATGTACTCTTTTATTTTCACCAAAATATGTTATATACTGTAGCTAAGTTAACAAATATTTTTAATGATTGGGGGTGGAGGTGGGGGGAAATATATCATCTTATATTAGGAAACCAGAGATTGTAAAGTTATCTTATAGAAATACGGTGCCTACTATAGTAAATTCTTATAGAACTGCCCTACATGGTACAGTACTTGGTTTTTAGTTTGATTTTATGACCTCAGCATGAAATGTTTGGTACCAATATTTTATGTTATAAAAGTTCATCTGCATAAAATAATGGCTGTCATTACAGGTTTGTCGTCACATGAGTGATGAAGTGAAGAAGGCACAAGCAGCAGCAAATACCAAGAAACTCCAGCATACCATCTTTGATAAAATCCTTGATAAATCAATCCCAGCTGATGTGGTGTATGAGGATGAAAAGTGCATGGCCTTCCGAGATGTGGCACCCCAGGCACCAACGCACATTCTGGTTATTCCTAAAAAGCGTATTCCAATGCTGTCAGATGCCTCTGATGATGATGCTGCAGTAAGTCAACAGTAGCTACATCAGACGTGTTCTGTGCATGAATAATTTCATAAATGGCATCATCCTATTTCATTACATAAATTGTGATTGTAATTTATTATGTTAGCTATTTTGACGCTGCCTGAACATTGAGAAAATACAATTTCAGTATGTCATTTCAGTAGCCTGATTGCATTATTATAACGGTATGTTGTGTTTTTGTTTTTGAGGTGCACTTTATCCCTTGTATCATACTGCACTCGTGTTCCGGTATTATTAGTACTGTAATTATCATTGTTTTGAAGCTGCGGATGCTCCAGTAATGTGCACTGGCGAGATATCCTAGTACTCGTATATGACGAGGATATGTGAAGCCTTGCCAGCTATTACCGAGACACCATCTGTAGCTGCATGTATTTCAAACAACCTTGTCTGTTTTTCCTTATGGTGTGTTCTTGTCATGCCTTTTAAACTACAAAATTCTATGGAGAGTAGGTTGCTAAGAGTTAAACCCAAGAAGACTTGGAGTGGGGTTCTACAGAATTACTTCAAGACTAAGGGACTGGACAGAGGTGCTGCCTAAGATTGTGATGCACGGAGAGCTTCCGTCATATTAATAGTCTGACACATGCAAGCATGTAAAAGCCATTCAAAATGGAATGCATTGCAAATTAAGCCTAATACTGATAGCCAAAACAACATGTATCATTTATCCACCAGTATTTTAATCATACCAATTGTGTTTCTGTGCCAGTGAATAATAGACTGATGAGAATTATTGGCTCAAGGTCATAAGACAGTATTTTGTTTGTGACTGACAGCTAGTTTTTCCTTCTTTAATTTACTCTTCTCTGTCATTACAGGTGTTGTTGTTGCTTCATATTACCATATGAATGTCTAACAATAACTATCCACTTAATAGCTGTTCACTTAACAATAAATGGACTCCTAGATCCAACCACGATAACCATGTTTTGATAATTTTCAACCTCACTTCCCTTTCACAGCACAACTCTCACAGGAATTTGCCCTCTATGCTTATACATGGGGAGATTACTGATGCTTGCTCTTTGATAGATTGGATATACAAGGTGTAATTTCCCAGCTCGCTACCCTTTCCCATTTTAATTGCCTTAGCTATCATCGTTTATTTCATTTATAAAGGCTCTAACATACTCGCATGCATCGGCCGTGGTCACTTAATGACGGCTTTCCATGCTGCTCGATCTCAAGCAGACTCCCTGCTCATTCTCTTATCCCTTAGGCCATACTGTTTGATCTTGTCCTTGGTCTTTTTCGGGTCTGCTTCTCACAACCCTATCCCCAGCGTTAACATTCCTCACTTTCGCGTCCAGTTGTCATCCCCCATCCTCTCCACATACACAAAGCATTCTTCCTCTCCTTATTACAACACCAGTACACTCCAGTCCCATCCTTTTTTTTTTTTTTTTTCGGTGATGTGCAGTGAATACCATACGTGAGGACAGTGGCTAGTAGTAGTACGCAAGACACTGATATTGTGTGATTTTGGAAGAACCACAGACAGAATAATGAAGTACTGCACTAATTCATCATTCCCTATTTCAGTTGCTGGGCCACCTCCTTATTGCTTCAAAGAACATTGCCATCAAAGAGAAGTTAGACAGAGGTTATAGAATTGGTGAGTTAAGGCCTTTGTTGTTCTCTCTCTATACTAACAGTATTCTTCATGGAAGATGCATTTCTAGATACTGTAGTATCATATTAAATGAAAATTGCTGTAAGCATAATTTACATTATGTTTGAAAATTTGTTTTTGTATATTTTCACATCAGCATCATCGTCATCCAGACCTCCTTTCCCACCCTAGGGCAGGGTGAGGCGTAGCAATGTCCAGGCAGCCCAAATTTGTCCAGTCCAGTGGGCCACGCTTCCATTCACTTATCATTCAAGCCCCCGGCATCCTGGCTTTATCGGATACACCAAAAAACATTCACCACGTTCTGTAGCTTCGCATAATTGTATCCGCTAGAGTCAGTCCAGACGCTGCCATGTTAAAAAGGGGTGCCAGAATCCCTGATCTTGCACTTCTCCTCATAACATTCATCTAGCCAGCTCGATCTCCTGTCAGTTCCTTAGCCTCACCGACTTCCAAACTTCTCTTCCTCACACATTCATCCACCATATCTCTCCACCTTTTCCTTGCCTACCTCGCCTCCTCCCTCCTTCGAATTCGCTCAGATATACCTTTTTCACCACTCTATTGTTATCCATTCTCTCCACATGACCATACCATCTCAGTACACTCTTTTCGATTCTGATGTCCACCGACTTCCTCACTCCGCATCTTTCATGAATTACGTTACTTGTATTTCGTGTCCTATCCACCCTCTGTACTCCACATACATAACTCAGCAGTCCCATCTCCACTGCTCTTACTCTTGACTTTTCGTTTTCATGCCACATCATAGTCTCATATCCCTATGTTAAAGTTGGCACTAACACTCCTTCATGTAAGCCTCGTGCAGCTGCAACACTCAAGCCTCTGTTTCTTGTCAAGGCCTTCATTGCACCAGCAACTTTTCTTTCTTATGTCACTCTACTTTCAGCTTCTTTTGCACATTTTCCTCTCTTTTCTGTCACTGTACCCAGGTATTTGAACTCTCTTACCAATTCCAGTCTCTCTCCAGTCGCTGTTACATCGCACTGGGAGTCACCTTCTCTCTCAATAACCAACACTTTACTCTTTTGTACATTTGGTCTCAAGGCACAACGCTTATAGACATCAACAAAACTCTGCACTAGCCTACCAAGTTCTTCTCTGGTACTTGCAAGCAGTACTGCATCATCAGCATACAACAAATTTGAGATATTCCATCCATCACCATTCATTACCAATGCCATCCCTCTCTCCATTACTCGTGTTTTTACTTCTCTCATCACCCCATCCGTATATATATTAAACAACCATGGGTACATCACACAACCTTGTTGCACGCCCACACAGATCGTTAGCCATTCACTAAGATGCCCACTAACC
This sequence comes from Coenobita brevimanus, assembly GCF_032717465.1. NCBI lineage: Eukaryota > Metazoa > Arthropoda > Malacostraca > Decapoda > Coenobitidae > Coenobita > Coenobita brevimanus. The sequence continues at coordinate 25,469,105 of NC_137047.1, read as the reverse complement.
CTTACACATGCTTCACTAACATCATAAAAACTCCTGATGGCACCTAGCAACTTACTATCTGCACCGTACATGCGTAAAACTTTCCACAGTCCTTCTCTGTCCACATTATTATATGCTTTTTCCAGATCCATGAATGCCTAAACACCTTATGGTCCTTCTCACAAGCCTTCTCTACTATCTGTCTCACTGCAGATATTTGGTCCACACATCCTCTGCCACTCTTAAAGCCACCCTGTTTATCACTCATTAGGACTTCTGATATCTCTCTTACTTTCTCTATAATAATTCTTTCATATACCTTCCCAACCACACTCGATAAACTTATCCCACGATCATTCTTGCACTTTTTTCGCTCACCTTTATTTTTGTACATTGGTACAAATCACAGCCTTCTTCCACTCTGCAGGCACAGCTTCACTCCTCTTTGCCGTCTTACATATCTCCAACAGGCACTTCATTCCACTCTCTCCTCTACACTTAAGCATCTCCGCACACACCTCGGTGGCCACTGCATTTTCACAATTATTTTTAATGCCTTCAGTATAATGATGCGTTTTTTATGATAATGCCAGATGATGTTATTCAGCTTAAAAAGAGAGCAAGGTTATGTTCTGTGAGGTCTTGCACACAGACAGGCTGAGGTGGCTTGGAGATGTGCAGAGAATGTATGAGAGTACATAGGTGAAGTGCTGTATCGATCTCATATATGAAAGGGACAACACTTTTGGGCAGATCAAGGAAAATTTGAAATGAGGTCCTGAGAAGGTAGCTCCGGGTTAGGTGACAGCCAGAATGCCACAGGACTCTGGAAAGCTGTCATCAAGTTAAAAGAGTAACACAGGCAAGCATGGAACACTTCCTTGCAAAGTGTATACCAATATGCGTATGTAAGAGAGACCTCATGTAGTAAAGAGGTTAGATATTACTTCCATTAAAAACTTCAGTATGAGATAGCCTTCTTGAGCTTAATTATATTACAGCATATGACATTTTGAGGAAGTGAAGGAGCTCTGTATTACTATTGTGGGTTTGCTAGAATGTATTGCCGCTGTGGGTGTGGTTGAAAGCATTAGAAGTACCTTTTATGATTTTGTCATTTGGAGTGAAAGAAAAGGGATAGACTGACTAGGTGAGAGTACGTGAGAGGGGGGAAAGAGGCAGGGGAGACTTGGTATGATATGGAAGGGTGGGATGTATAGGTGTATGGGAGAGGGTGATGTGGAGGTGATGCATTTGTGGCCACCTTGTTTGCTTCCTTCCTCTTCTGTCTTTCTTTCTTTCATTCTTTCCACTTCCTTGTGCCTATGGGTGACTTTACACTCACTCTTCTGTCTTTCTTTCCTTCATTCTTTCCTCCTCGTTCTGCCTATGGCTGACTCTACACTGAATGTCAAGTCAAATGGTTTCTTGTACACTAGGAAACCATGTACCATGCTGGATAGTAACCATATAATCAAATTATGGTGCCTGGTGGTTTAGTGGGTAATTGAGGCACTCCAATCAGATTGAGCCTGTGTAGGTTTATATCCAAGGAGTACTTGGGGTTTTTTGCTCGCATAATGCCACACAGGGATGTGTGAGGCTGGTCACTCTCATCTTAAATGTCAGGACCAACTTGCCTAGCCCAGGGCTTCAACACTCCTCATGGGGCAACAAAGGATCGGATGGTGATGATGATGAATGATTATTACTACTACTACTACTACTACTACTACTTCTGTATTATTATTATTTCAGTGTTATATGATGTTTGAAAAGGAAAAAACAAAGGAAACAGAGGGGTGGTCTAGATACTGCCAGTTCCCCCATCTAGATCCTTCATCGAGAAGAAGCACTGTTGATGTCGTGAATTTAATGTTAATTGTTATAAAATGGGCAAGAATTTTGCCTGCAGAGGTTAATACTAGGTAAATTATTGATTGTTGCCAAGTCTGGTACCTACTGCTTTGCTTCCTAAGGGTTAGAGTATAGTTGTATGTACAGTACTGTACTGTATATGTGCATTGCATTGTCTGGTGATATGATATTTATCAGTGTCTAAATTAGTGTTTTATATTTTTTAAACTAGTGCACCTATTTTACGTTATTGCACAGTATAATTTTTATTTTATTTTTCCTTCTCTGTTGCCTACGTATCTTCCCTGCCATTTTCAACTCACACAAGTATCTCCTGTTGCTTCCAGTGATCAATAATGGAGTAGAGGGCAGCCAGTCAGTATATCACCTCCATATCCACATCCTTGGAGGCCGTCAGATGCAGTGGCCGCCGGGATAATAAAAATGAAGAAATGAATGCAGTACAGGAATTAAAGGAAAGTGCATTGAATTCAATAAATGTGTTATTATGATACTGTAATGTACTAGCCAGTTCCACTTACAATACCTAGAAGGGTTTTCATTTCATGTCTTGCAAAAGCACATTTTCATCATCTGGTTACAATAAGAAAGTCTTAATATCCAAGTAGTTCTTGTGCTGCATATTTTGCAGCAGTTGTTTAAGTTTTAACTAGATTTATGAAATGCCACTGAAGAAGCCATATTATTGGACTGGTGTATGTAAGTGGAAGTTTATGAACTTAGTACAGTGTGATGATGAAGAACAAAGAGTGTGCCATAGCTTTCGTTACTATCACCATATATATGAATTAAGGTACAGTTTATAGCTACATGGTAACATATATTTCAGTTCCTGTAACAGGCTATTACTCTGTGAGTGATATGTGATATAATCTTTGGTAATGATAAGAATAGCATCAGTTGTAATAGTGTTGTTGACTGCTGTTTGTAAATTGGAAGCTTATACTGTACATGTATTCATGCTTGCTATTAAGGTGTTGAGTATTACCAGTACTGTACTGGTATTACTGTTGTTCATTTACTGTGGGGCCTCGAGTCTGATGTTTTTTTAATCTGGTGGTTTTGCATCTGGGGACTGGTTAGAAACTTAATCAAACCCTTGCATCTGGTGAGGTAGCCATGCATGTGGTGGGCACTTGCCAGGCGAAATTCTGTGCTCATCCAGCTCGGCACTTGGCGGCCATCTTGTGACGACGCCATTGTGTGCTCCGCCACCGCACAGACCACAGCTACCACCTTGCCTGACAAGTTTTTGTGCCCATGTCCCTTGTTTGGTTGTGTTCAGCCAGAACTTTTTACAATTGTACGATGGTAACCGTGGAAGAGACCGGTGATGCAGCTGGCAGAGGTGGGCTGCCTGAAAAGCCTGATGGACTGAAGGTCTATCAGGCATTTTAGATGGCCCGTAACCCACACTTTTGGCTCAATAAAACTCTCCTGAACTTGATATTGGTGGGTTTTTATTTCCTTAACATACAGAATTTATATTGATGTTGTGTATAGTTACGATTAACTTCCTTGGGATAAAAGTACAAAAATATGTAAAATTGGGTAACTTTCGGACGACAAAACACCCGTTAATTTTTCCCCATTTAGCCTGTTAACTGCTCATGGCGGTTTTCTGGAGGTGTCCATGGTGCGCAGACATCTGGGTAAAAATGATATTTCCCGAAGGCCAAATTTTGTCTTAGGAATTGAGAGAACACATGCCAGAGTACATAGTAACGAAATATTAGTTCAGTATTTACCTTGGTAAAGCCATGGATGAACATCAATGTGTCTGATTCCCTGTTGGAATGTATGGCTTTTATTTTCTTTTTCGGTTTCAGTTTCAGTTTTGAAAGCTCAAACATGCTTGCATGGGTCAGCCATGGTCACCATGGGACTATATTCGAAATTCACCTGCACAGCCAGGGCTGTATTGAGCAGTCGCACTCGGAACAGCCCAGGCTGTATAGAGCAGTTAACAGGTTAAAGTTTGCCTCGGATCTGGCAGTTTTGCATCTGGCATGATTTTTTAAAACTACTGTATTTGCCAAATGTGAGGCCTCGCTGTACATATAAAGTTGAAGAATATACTAATGAGTTAGTAGTAATCATATAGCAAGTCAGATTTGTTATAAATCTATCTATCTATCTATTACCAGACGCCATAATCCTGTAAGGGGTGGCCATTTGACTTTGAGTTATTTGTTTTGCGGGGAGGGGCACTAACCCTCCACCAACCCACTTGTTGACACATAGGGAGCATGTATGGTTTGGTTATATGGTTATCACCCAGTGGTGTAAATGGTTTCTTGGCTTACAGGAAACCATTTGGCTTGTCACTCAGTGCAAAGCCACGTATAAAGGAAAGAAAAGCAAAAAGAAGTGACAGGAAAGATGGGAGAAATAGGAAGAGAGGAGGGCAGGCACAGAAAAAGAATGATAAAGGTGAAGGAAGAAGTAGGCAGCACTACATCAAGTGGGTGGATAATGGTTGCCACCACCTACCACCAATTATCTCATTTGTTTAAATTTGATAACATGCAATGATACACTAAATGGTCTGCATAATATACTGCATGATTGATTCTGCATCAGAACACACTTATTAGATATCAGGCTTCAACATGCAGTGGAGAACAAAACAGGATTTTGTCCATAACCCATTGACCCCTTAATGTCTTTTATATTTTATTCTGGTTGAAGTTAGGTAATTTTATTCACCTTAAGTATGAGATCCCTGGACTGGTAGAATAAGAGACCACCTCAGTAATCCATTCAACGTAAGGACAACTTGTTCATTTTATTTTGGCTATGTCAGGTAGTTTACTGTGGTTTATGTGAGGTTTTCTTGGACTGTAATGACTGATGTCATAGCTTTTTGTTTGATTTATGCTGTATTTTGACTAAAATTTGTATGCTAAAAAGAAAAACTGTTATAAGTTTATCATACTGTAGAGGGCATTCACAAAGTTTATGATACATGTATTGCATCAACTGCTTATGCTGAAACCTTTTAACAATATTGGTACAATAACACTAACAGCAGGCAAGGATTTGGGGTGGGGCAAGGGGGGCGTATGCCCCTCAGTATTCGGCAAACTACTGATTACTTGTAATATAAGCATTTGTTATTTACCAAAATGCAAGCAGTAGCTAAATATTTCATTGCACTTTCATTTGCCTGTACAGTATTATTGTATTCTTATGGTTAAAACAGATAATGTAAAAGTCATCACCATCATCATCATCATCATCATCATCATCATCCGGACCTCCTTTCCCACCCTAGGGCAGGGTGAGGAGTAGCAATAGTCCAGACTGCCCAGCATCATGGCAAATGTTTCAGAGAGCCCCCAAAGTAAAAGTAAATTTTGATATTTGATATCGCTTGATGGTATTAAGTACTGTACTAATTCTGCTTGGAATCATATTCCCTCTTTTTGAAAGTGCAGGATCTAACCCTGAACAGCTACAGTGGTAAGACCCCTGCAGACTCATTTCACCTGCAAGTAATTACTGTATTAGGGAAGCAATTAGCAGGTTTGGCACTTGGTTTGGAGTCCACTTACAGAAAATATTCATTGTACCATGCCCAACCTTGTATGTGGATTCCTAGAGAGAAAACATGGTGTTTCTCTTTGCTTGTGGTATACATTTGTACAGTCAGCAATCTGTGCATGAGTCATTCATATTTGGATACTGGGCATTACCTGTGCATATTTCTATCCCAGCCTAAAGCACTAATTTAGGGATAATTAGGGGAACCTTCTCTTAACTCGGTATAGTCGTGCAGCCATGTATATTCACATCTACTTTTTCATATTATCCAATACCACCCACAGTGTTCTTGATGTATTTGACTCTGAAAGGATGAGGTGTGATGTAACTGTCCTGGTAGTTGGCAACCATTGTCCCTGGAAGGAACTACCTTAAGAGTGATGTGTGATTGCCGGCTTGTTACAGTATCTCCTTACTTGCACACTCTTGGTTTGCGCAGTCATGCTGTATGCAGCGACCTCAACCGTTACGCATTCATGGTATACCCTGGAAAATGTACTCAGCATTTTTTTTTTTTTTCCTCATCATCCAATCCTATGTTCCATTGATTTATTGACATTAGTAAATCATGTCTGAGTGACATTTCAGACTATCTTCCTACTCTTTATTTAGAAAAAAACAAAACAATAATTTATATGACCCCAAAGTGTTGCATTACCATCCATTTATTGAGATACGGTAGAATTATAAGAAAACTGTTTGTGAGACTACATTGTAATCACAGACCAGGGACCAGATTCTCAAACAAATTTGTGATCACTTTTCTGTCACAGTCATGATTTAGCATGAAGGACAAAGAGTGTGTATAGTCATCCAATGCCATCTGTTCCACCTACAGAAGCATTCTTAATTATGAGAGGAATATTATTGTATGTTATATCTGTTTAATGCAGTGAGAAGAAAGAAAGAGGAGCGCAGAATCTTTCCATGCCTTTAGTTCTTCCTGAAAAAAAAAAAAAGATCTAATGTATGACAGGAAATTTATCATAAATATGTTTGAGCATCTCACTACAGGCTACTAATATTGACTTACATGATTTTATAATGTTTACTATGTCTCTGTGTGTTTCAGATATCTTGATGTATGGGGGAAGCAGGAAAGAAAAAAATATTCTAGGAATTATGTAGAGAAATTTGGGTTCAGCATGGGATATTGGGAACATATGTTATAAAACATTGGCTCTTATGACTAATTATGCAAATTCCTAATATTTGGCATATTGTCCAGATGCATTTGTTGTGTAAAGCAAGGGGTTACTATTACTGCATCTTGCTATTGTGACATTTCACTCTAAACCAGGATACTCAGTCATAGGTATGTACACCAAATCCACGTCTAAGTCCTTGTTCACGGTCATATAAAGCATAATCACATCTCTGATATCTTCTTTTTTGACTAAGAGGGGGTTGGCACAGTTTTGGCCTAACAACCACAAAAAAGCCTTTTATAACTACTGCCTGATGATTGCTCAGTGTTGGTGATGGTTGTGGCAAGATTACACAGTGGTCATTGAACAAAACACGTTGCTTGATGGGACTGGTGCAAATCCCAAGCCAGAGACTAGAGGACTTGTAGATTCTGTGGGGCTACTGCTACCCCAAAGCAATGACCTGGGGAAACTGCTCCATCAGCAGTTGTATAATATCATGCCAGATGTAATACCATTTTGAGTTATACAGATGGCGTGGAGGGGTGCCGCAATGCTATTGGCCTGACTTCTGGCCATTGTTATGGGGTTGCAAGCCAATCAGCCATGGCTTGCAGTGGTGGATGGTTAGAGCTGGGTGGCTGAGCCAAGAGAGCACCGACACATCTCGAATGTGACCAGTATAAAATCCTTATTAGGTAAACCCAGGGGACCAAAATTGCCATGGAAGGAGCTCTTTAGGCTCCGATTAATCAGCATGATTGCAAAGGGGTATGTCATAAAGACTTTGTAGTTACTTGTAGAGAAGTATATTTTAGACTTGTGGTCGAGCGGCTTTTATATCTTGTAGTAGTTTCCCCACCAGATGTCATGTAGTGACGGGAGAGGTAAAGAATAGTATGGGACTATTTTTATTTGTCTTGGAAATATTAAACAGGTATAACAGTATAAGTCCCGGGTAGCTACCTCCCTGTCTCGCTATCTCTCTCTTTCTGTTCTAAGGCTAATCTCCGTCTCGACCTCTCTCTAGGGTCGCTTGTCTCCTTCTAAACTCTCTTTTCTAAAATCTGGTGTAGTAGGGGTGTGTCACATATGTTCCTCATGGCAACAGATCTTTCTCACGAGAGGACTGCTGACAGCTAACTGCATCATCTCCTTACTGGCCGCTGTCGTCAGCTTTCCTCCGTGTGAGCATGTTTAGCGCTGCTAGATTCTCGCAGACACAACACCTTCTCATCATTTGACTTCCTGCTTCTATCTGTCTCTCTATCTATCTATTTATCTATCTATCTATTATGTAGTCCTATATTTGCTCGGCGCGCGAAAATGGCGTACCATCGACATTTAATAGTTATAATATATTAATACATACTACATACACATTATAATGAACTTATAAGCTAATTAAGTGAAATACATAATATTGTAAAGTAACATAATTGTATGAATATTGTATACATATATTATTCATAGTAAATAGTGATTATTCAGTAATACTACATTTTAAATAAGTTGTATACATATTGGAATAAATGCATTAAAGTAAATTATTTAACTGTAATACAGTATGTACTTGGGATATTATAGTGAAATGCATACATGCAAGAATAAAAATAGTTTAAAATTAAGATTTTGTAAGAGTTATTAATATTTCATTCAAAGATAATGGTACTGGTCTGTCATATATGGGTCATTCTTCTTTGTGTTATTATTATTATTATTATTATTTTTTTTTTATATATATAATACTATATACAAAATATATACACTTCATTCAGGGTGGTTAACTGTGATGTTAACTCTCCCCCCACTAAACAATGACTCCAAATTAGCAATTCTTGCATGCATTCTGTGCATTGCCAACAGCAATACTGCAACTACAATGCAGATGATTATAAAGACAGAAGGTGCTTGGCTATACACATAATATGGGTTGAACATACTCAAACTCAAATCTTCCCAGGGCTTCATTGTTTCATTGATCAGCTGCATAGTTTCAAACTTAGGTGAAGTCAGCTTAATACTTGTGCTCATGTTTAAGTTCATATCAGGCAGTGGGTGGAAATGTTTGTGTGTATGGTTGATAATGGCGTAGTGATTGATGGTGGAAAAAGTAGACATGGATGGTGTAAATACCGCACAGTAGTCTGGTGCTATGTATAATCCTGAGGCTGATGTATGAGATGGTGGTATATCTGGACAGACTATGTAAACTGATGTGTTATGAGGGAAAAAAAACTGCGAGTGTCCAATGCGTTGATGGTGTACAAGTTTATCTGGAGCAAAAGTGAAGTTGCAATGATGATGAATATTGTTATTGCTGATGATAGCCATTTCACAAGGGACCGTATCAGTAGGCTGAAACGTGAAAATGTACGCAGGACAAAGATGAACAGCATGTAAGGATGTGCGGCACTTTCGCTCAATCGTTGACTCACTTGCGAAAGTGACAGTGTCTCGTCTCTTGGAGACCATGATGAGTTCGGTGTCTGTGTTGATGTTGATGATGACTAAAGTGTTGTTGTTTCTATAGGGGAAGGGGTGTATTTGGTATACTGTGAACAGGTCTTCCGTGATGAATGGTACATGAACTATCACTGATGTTGGTGTTAGTGTTGCTTCTAAGTATGGGTAATATTGCATAAATTCCCTACTGCGGAACAATGGCTTCAATTTATGTTTATGTATGCCTTGACTAACTATCTGACGTAACTCATGAACTGGGAGTAAGTCATTCGTGATCTTGCCATCACCAGCATTCGAAATTCCTTGCATAAGTGCCCTGAAATGATCTCTAGTGTTCTCTAATTGTAGTAGAATCGTGTCAATATGTTCTGTGATGATGGAGAAGTGCTGGAAAAGAGTAACGTTGCCCTCTAAGTCATTTATTTTATCTATACTCTCGAGAGCTACGTTTTCTGCTTGTTTCAGATTTTTCACAATTGTCTTCATTGCCGAGTTCTGTCCTGTGATGAATTTATCCTGGTATGTTAGTACCTGAGCTATCTTATTAAATTTGTTGTTTATTTCTTTAAGGTCATCCTCTGTAGCCAATCCAAAGATGTTCCCAAGAATTGCGCCGCCCAGATCGAACAAACCGTGCTTTTGGCGAGTACGTGTGATGTTGTTCCTGTCGCTCAGCACCTCCGTTCCATAAGATGGGAGATCTTGGATCATGACGAGCATAGTTGACTTCGCCTGTTCTAGTTTCCATTTCGCTAACTTCACCATTTCATCCACTTCCTTGGTGATATGTGATTGTGAAACATAATTCCCTATCTTGAAGTCCAGAGTTCGCATCGGCGTCGCAAGTCTTTCTACATAAGTAGGTAAGTCATACAAGTAATCTAGACTTATTTCAGTACTCATGACGTCCTTGACGATTGTAGTCGTGGCCGTTGGAGCTATGAGGCATACTTGTCGTACTATATGCTTGGGGTCTAGGTGCGCATATACTCTTACTATGTATAGGAGAATCCATAGCATAAGTCCCTTCATCGTAACCTACCGAAAAAAAAAATCTATTAATTTCCTATAAAGCTGTGGTTGATGATAGTGATGATGTGCGTTACGGTTGGTTGTTATTTCATTTATAGAAGGAGTTTAAATCGATATTTAATTCTCGTAAATGATGTACTGTAGATTTCATTGGAATAATTGCACCTATGTTCGATTGTTTGGTATATGACCTTAATTTCTTTTTGTAATCATTGTTGTGTTCTTGCTTGGTTTCTTGAGGTACGTTCACCTGTTCGGTTGTATCCGAGGCTGAATAATTATGTGATAATTCCCTTGAAACTCGTTTTAAATGGTCAATATGAACTTGTTTTTCCTCGCCACTTGAAAGTGACTTAATTAAAACTTTGTTTGCCTTTATGTTAATTACTCTGTATGGGCCCTCAAATTTAGGGGATATTTTATTGTCTCTCGTATGAATGACTCCGTAAACAATGTCTCCTAAGCTGATAGGTGAATCTTTTGCCTTCTTGTTAAATGCCTCCGTCATTTCTTCCTTGGACATCGTTAATTGTTTTTGCACTCTTTTGTGAATGTCCTGGAATTCACGTAAACGGAGTTTAGAGTAATCATCGTAATTGTATATAGGCATGCTGTCACCTTCTAGGAGCTCATATGGTAAATTTTTATCTGTGCCATATATAATGAAATGTGGTGTGACACCAAAGGATGTATTTATAGACCCATTAATGGAGGCCTCTACTCTGGGAATCCAATCATCCCAGCTTGCATAATGTTCCCTGAGAATGTGTCATTAGCACATCTAATACCTTTTTATTTTGTCTCTCTACCAACCCATTCGATGCTGGGCGATAGGCCAAAACGTTAACCTTTTTAATGTTGTATTGTTTACATATTTCTTGTAAGATCTCAGAATTAAATTCTCCTCCATTATCACTTATTAATACCTTTGGGGTAGTAAACGACATATTACATTATCTGTTATTGCCTTTGCTACTGTCTCTGCTGTCTTATCTTTAATTGGAGCTAAAATGACATAACGGGAAAAATGATCCGTTGCTACGAATAAGTATAGGTTATTATTGTATGATAATGGCATCTTGAGTAAATCAACAGCGACAACGTCCCATGGTTGATGTGGTACAGGGTAATTACCCATCGGTGCAGGTGTGATTGGGTATCCTTTGTGTTTCGCACATGATTCGCATCTGTCTATATGATTGTTTATATCTCTTCGTAATGAAGGCCAGTAATATAATAGCTGGGCTTGGTTGAATGTCTTATCCTTTCCAGGGTGTCCTGCATGTGGGCTGTCGTGTATCATTCGTAATACTTGGGGTATCATGTCATTAGGTACTACCAACTGGTTAGTATTTCTTTGGCGTTTTGGTTGTTTAGAGTTAATTTTGTATAATGTATTATTGACCATTGTGAATTGTTCAAGTGGGACATGCAGTTTGGGTAATTGTATGTCATCTCCACTTTCTAACTTGTATATTACTTTTGACCATACTGGGTCAAGTCTTTGTGCCTTTGCGATATCCTCGTGGTTTGGGATATTTCCTTTGAGATCTAACGCCGCGACCTGAATTGTGTTCGGGTTCCTAGATAATGCGTCAGCTACTACTGTATATTCATTTTACCTTGTATATAATGTATTTGTACATTGTAGTTTTCAACTGTACATTTCCATCTTGCTCTCCTCCCAGAAAGGAGTTTTTCTTTAAACATACCCACCAGTGGTTTATGGTCGGTGAATAAGTGGATTTCGTAACCATATACCAAATCTCGAAACTTTTGTAATGCAAAAATCACTGCAAGTGCCTCTAAGTCTGTAGTGCTATAATTTTTCTCCGCACCTCTTGTTTGTCTGCTGGCAAATGCAATTGGTTGATTCTTTCCTCTTTTATCTTCCTGCATCAGTACAGCCCCTAATCCTTTAACTGATGCGTCTGTACAAATAAGAAATGATTTCGTGTAATTCGGATATGCTAAACAAGGTGCATTTGTTAGTTTAATTTTTAGATTGTTAAATGCCCTTTTTTGTTCTTCTTCCCATTGGAATACAGCATCTTTTTTGAGTAGTTGGAATAGAGGGAAGGCTATATGAGAGAACTGTGGTACGAAGGACCTATAGTACCCAGCCAGACCTAAAAATTGTCTAACTTCGTCAGTCATAGTGGGTTCAGGAAAATCTCTCACTGCCTGTATTTTGTCATCAGTGGTGTGAATACCATCAGAACTTAATTTGTGGCCTAAGAAATTTATTTCCTTAAAGCAAAATTTGCATTTAGAAAGTTTAATTTTTAATCCAGCATCACTAAGCTTTTGTAAGAGTAAGTCTAATTTCCTGAGATGATCCTTAATATTCTTCGTTGCGATAATAATATCGTCAAGATAAACAAATATTCCTTGTCCTAAAATTCCGGACAATACGTAATTCATAAGACGCTGGAACGTACCGGGGGCTGTCCTCAGTCCCATTGGCATTCTTGTATATTGATAATGGCCTCTGTTTGTTGAAAAGGCAGTGTATTTACGTGACTCCTGAGATACCGGAATCTGATAGTATCCGTTTAGGAGATCGATGGTCGAGAATATATTATTCTCAGGACCAATATTCTGTAGAACATCACTTAGCAATGGCATGGGAAATCTGTCTGGGATGGTGGGTTTATTTAGTTTACGGTAATCTACTACCGCACGCATTTCTCCATTTCTCTTGGGCACAAAGAAAAGGGGAGCGTTCCACGGAGAAACTGAAGGCTCAATAATTCCAAGCTTTAACATTTCATCGACATACTGATTTGCAAGTGTACGTTGGGAGTGTGGTATGCGATAAGCTGGTACGAAAATTGGTGGTGTTTCTGGGTGCACATTAATCATGTGATTAATCAAGTTAGTACACCCTAATTGTTCTCCGGGCAATGCTACGGTGTCCCTGTGTGTTTCCAGCAGGGTTAACAAATCATTTTCTTCGTCAAATTCACCTGAGTGAATTAAATTCTCTTTTATTCTTTCTCTATCCGTAGATTTGATCTCACTTGTTACTCCACCAATATTTATTTCCTTCACAGGGGCGAAACACTTTTCAATATTAACTATGCAAGTTCCTTTCTTCAACTGAACTTCCCCATTCATGTGATTAATAATGAATATTTGAGTTAGCCCTTCGTCGTTCGTATGACATAATGCGTTTTCTACTGACAATCCCTTTACTTTACATAATTCTTCTAAGACAAGAACAGTACTATTCCGTAATTTGCTCTTTATGGTAACCTTCATGTATGAATTAGGTGGTATAAACAAATCATTAGTGAGATGGGCTGGAAAAATTGATAAATCAGTACTGTTATCTGGGTCACTAATTCTGGAGGATGGGGTTGCTGGTGTAAGTGGATCTATACACTCATCTGTTTGTGTATGTTTGTTAAAGCCTTTAATATTACCAATTCTTTTTGGCTCTCTTCTACCAATCGGTGAGGGCTCTGAAAGTATTTCCTCTATGAATTCATTATCAAAGTCTATTCCATTCATTTGTGGGAGTATAGTTATGTTCTCAGTTCTCATGGATCTTAAGCCCAGTAACATATGAGCTTTAATTGCTAAGTTTTCAACGATATAGAACAATGCAGAGAATGGTCTTGTAGTTTCTGTGAAACTGAGATTTAATCTTATCATACCTTTTACTGTAATCTCTTGACCATCTACTGTGTATAATCCTAAATCAGCTTCATCCAGAAAAGTTACTTTCTTTTTATTTTTAAGAATTCTGTTTAGTTCTTCATGTGTTATTAAGTTCACTGGAGAGCCTGTATCTAAAAATAAGGAAACGTTTTGATCCTCACATACAGCTGGTATCAAGATACACTCATTTCCCAACATGCTTCCTATGTGAAGTTTAACCTTGTTCTTCTTTACGTTTGTTCGTTTTTTGTCATGACTTGGTCTTCCCCCGATTTGAACATAGACACAATTTTTTCTACTGTTTTGCAATCACTAGTCCAGTGCCCTTGGTATCTACAGTATGATGCCTACAGTAAGGACCAAATCCTTGTGTCTTTTGATTATCCTCTTTTGCCTTGATAAAGCATTCATACCTTGTGTGTCCTGGTTTTGCACAGTAATGACACAGAATGGACCTATCCCTTGACTGTGACCTACGAGGTGATTTCCCATAAAAAGTGTTGTTTATGGCGCGAGACCTGCTCGGGCTGCGCGAAAACTTATGAAACTGCCTGTAGGAAGGCGTGTGGGAACGAGGTCTAGGCGTCTTTGTTTGTTTGGGCTGCCTCATTTCTGGTCGCGATCGATTTTGTTCTCTGTTTGGGGTCGGTGTTGATGTTTTCACAGCTGATACTGTCTCAGGTACCCTGATTCTACCAGAATGTGCATGTGTGTCGACCACACCTGCTTTACTGCACTGCATCTCTACCTCGTTCATTAAGTCTAGTAAGCACATTCCCGGGGTGTACGCGATTGTTTTGGCGATCTTAAGGGTTCTATCAGGTAATTTACACAAGGCAGCTACATAACCAATGATGTCCACGACGAGGTCTGGGGACATCTTTCCATCATCTGTTATCCACTTAGAATTCTCCAGAGTAGCTAATAGGGTTCTCTTGATTGTGGAGACATCAGCAGTTATTTCACTGAGCACATGGTTTGTAGTGTGCTCCCTTACAAGATCTACAATTTTATGTAATTCTGGAATTATACCTGGCAAGAAGCTCATACCTCCAGAAAATTTCTTCAGAAATTCAGTTTTAAATTCATCATATGTCCTAGCACGATGTAGCTTATCGGAGCGCAATAAATTGCTTGCTGGACATCTTTCCTGGCTTATGCAAGATGAAAAAATAGCAATTTTCTCTTGTTCATCTAGTATGTGGCGCTTGATGAACATTTGTTCGCACTGACTGATTAATGAAATGACATCAATGCGATCCTTGTCTGTGCCAGAGAATTTTGGGGCAGTTTTATCCTCGTGATACACAAAAACGTGAGGTGTGGTTTTTAGATCAGCAGTATTTGGTTCTTGATTCATATTTAATGATTGCCCTGTTAATTCAACTTGTACGAGTTTATCGTTATGTGAGGGAATGGTAGAATATGTATGACCGGACCGGTGAACCCTGTTAAGTATATTGGCATACGTATTCAAGGCAGCTGCAAAGTCGATGCTCTCTACGTCTGAAGGGGTTTCCCACTCATCATCCGAAACTCCCGTATTTGTTTCCTTATCTATAACGTGTGGTGTGGGTTGTACAATGGGTGGGTTGTCTCTTAACTGTGAGTCTGATGTTGTGGCAATTTGTGTGTCATCTGGTATTAACGTGGGTGGTGGCGAAAATATTCCTGTCATTAAGATATGATGTTATGAAATACGCCTCTTGTTTATTTATGTCCTAGCAAACTAGATGAGTAAATAAGTTGAATATAGCTAATTTTAGCACTGAGAAGAAATGAGCAAGTATAATTTTACCCACTTGATACAGAACGTAGAGGTGTGTCGATACAAAAGTCGATCTCGGAAGAAAATACAGGTTTGATTGAAGATCTCTTGATAATTCTAGTGGTGTGTTGATGGACGATATTACTCAGGAAACTCCATGGGCTGGTATTTGTAGTGGTTAACGGCTGTCCCAGGCAAACCTCAGCATAGAACGTCGAATTTCCAACTTAACTGTGAAAATAAGTGAATATGAGTAGGAGCTATGTGAATAATGAGTAATGAGTAGTGGGTGAGAAGTGCCTGGTGTCAGTCACACGTTGCTTGGCATGGCAGACTCGCGTTGTGATGTCATCTCAGCACATGGTGACGTCGGCTTCCCACACTGGTAGCTGTGGTGAGTGAATGAGTAGCGATGAGTAACTTGAGTGAAGATGAGTTGTGAGTCGTGTCTCACTCTTCGTTTGTTTGTTCCCTTTATTCTATGTGGAAGTTTTCGCGGTCCTTTTCTCTAGTGATTTATTCGTTGTGGGATGAAGACTGCCGCTACTTGTAGGTGCGTGTAGAAGATTATACAGACGACGTAGAGTTGTTAATTGTAGTTGATTGTAGATGGCTGTAGTTGATTGTAGATGGCTGTAGACTTTGTAGAACTGAAGCTAATCTTGTAGTCTCGGTTGCTTTTGTAGAAATTTGCTTTTAATTCGGAGACGATGTCCGCATTTGCTGGTTTGTCGTTAAGCTACTTGCAAGGCGTCGAGTGATCTCTTGACCTCTGCATCAGCGTAATGATCTGGGAGACGGAGGGGCAGGATGGAGAGAATACTGTCAGGAGCTGATATTGTTGGTTCTTTTCAATCTTGATATTTTGTAGGAATTTAATGTTGATTCGTAGACGAGGTTCGTATACGTTCGCTGCTACCAAATGTCATAAAGACTTTGTAGTTACTTGTAGAGAAGTATATTTTAGACTTGTGGTCGAGCGGCTTTTATATCTTGTAGTAGTTTCCCCACCAGATGTCATGTAGTGACGGGAGAGGTAAAGAATAGTATGGGACTATTTTTATTTGTCTTGGAAATATTAAACAGGTATAACAGTATAAGTCCCGGGTAGCTACCTCCCTGTCTCGCTATCTCCCTCTCTTTCTGTTCTAAGGCTAATCTCCGTCTCGACCTCTCTCTAGGGTCGCTTGTCTCCTTCTAAACTCTCTTTTCTAAAATCTGGTGTAGTAGGGGTGTGTCACATATGTTCCTCATGGCAACAGATCTTTCTCACGAGAGGACTGCTGACAGCTAACTGCATCATCTCCTTACTGGCCGCTGTCGTCAGCTTTCCTCCGTGTGAGCATGTTTAGCGCTGCTAGATTCTCGCAGACACAACACCTTCTCATCATTTGACTTCCTGCTTCTATCTGTCTCTCTATCTATCTATTTATCTATCTATCTATTATGTAGTCCTATAGGTAGAGGGTGAGGAAAAATAGTGAGACATTGGTTAGGAGAACAAATGTTGTTTACAGAAGACAAGCTGAAGGAGGAGTTCAAGAAGTTATACAGTACATGTGTTGTGGGCAAGTCTGACAGGTATAACTGGAGAGGTTGGGAGGGCATGGGAATTATGATTGCAGAGTGGTGGGTAGATAAGATGTAAGAGGTGAGAAGAGTGAATGAAAGAACACTAACTAAAAAGATTTATGAAGATGGTGGTCTGTAGCTGTATACTGGTTGTATTATCAGCACATGTTCCCCAGGCTGGGCTATGTGAAAGGTGAATCATAGGTTCTAGGATGAACTGTTTCTTGTGATAACTGAGTTTGGTAAAAACGAAATTGTGTTTTCTGAGCGTACTGAATGGACATGTACTGTACGTGAACAGGCACAGAGGTATAAGGAGCGTATGGTGAGCTTCAGTATGGCACTGTGAATGTTCAAGGGGAGAGAATCCTTGAGTTCAGTGATGGTCATAGGCAACACAATGATTATGAAGAGATTGAGCAGACTGATTATGTAAGAACTAGAAGGTGTCGGAAGTTACACTGATTATCCTAGGTAGGTATCATGAATGGAACCATATTAAAGATATGAAAGTGATTGGTGAAGGGGAGTGTACCTCACAGCACGAGTAGCTTGTGTGTAGCACAATACTGACAAGAAACTGGGAAAGAAAAAAGGCATGCTGGATGTCCAGAGATGCACAGTGAGATGCTCCCGGTGGAAAAGACTGTGTAGACAATGCTGGTGGGGTTAGGGACAAATAGGACACAGTAAAATATGGCCTTTTAGAAACCACACAAATTTTGTGGCTGGACAGAAGGATCACTCAAGCAGCAGCACAGTACAGGGTGTCCACAAAGTCTTGCTGGGTTTACAAAAATTTATTGCATGTAAATGGCCTAAGAGATGCACTATTACAATTATGCTAACTTTTCTAAACACTCAATGATGTCCACTTTCATTTGGAAAAAAATTGCATTTCAATATGTTAAGCTTTTTATGCACAGTGAATTATTTTAAAACCAGCTTTAGTGTATGGACATCCTATATATCATGGTGGTGGGACGACACAGTAGTCCAAGCAGAAAAAGAGAAAAGAAGACAGGTTAAGGCCTGGAGAGGGGGTGGCAGTAAGAAGTTCTACATGGCTGCTAAATGCAAAGTATAAAGGGAAGTACAAGTATATAGAACCAAAGATGTGACAGAGAATGATCTTGTGAACATGGGAGGTCAGACTGAGGTGTTCAAGTCAGCTAGGTGCATGTAATTGGTAATGAGTAATAGGAAAGTGACTGACAAGCAATGTATACAAGAATTATTTAGATAACGTGGTGCACAGATCAAGAGTGGTTGATGAGAACACTGTAATATTCTTCTGAATGTGGAATTTGACTGGGACAGGGATAGACTGGATACAGCAGTACCCGTTGAGGGACCACCCTCTCTAACTGAGTGATATTGGGTTAATCAGGGAAATGTTTGAAGGGTCAGGTGATGTGGATGTTACAATGGTACTTGATTTAATCAGTGAAGCTGTGAAGGAGGACTGTGTGTATGTTGACTGGCTGAAGAGGAATTGTTAATGTTAGGAGGAAGGGAGAGAATGAGTGTATCAGCAATAAGGATCTGAAGACACTGGCCCAGATAATGATAGTTGCTGCGAGGGTGTAGGAGAACATGACCAGAGAGCAAGTTAAAACTGGCAAGATACAGTTGGTCTTATGCAGAGAAGTAAAGTACTATAGCCTATGTATAGTTTTTATAGTAGGACAGTTACAGGAGAAATTTATAAGAATAGGGAAAGAGCTCTTTTCAGTTTTGAGGTTTTACACCAGGCATTTGATGAGGGGTCCAGAGAAGCCACAAAGTGTGCAAAGAAACATTTGAGATTAGAGGAGTGGCTGGTACCTGTACATATGGTAATGAAGTGTATGATGCCCCAAGAACATGTATGAGACTGGGTGGTGTAGAAAGCGAAGAGTTTACAATAAAGGTTGGAGTGTATCAGGGACTTGTCTTGAGTAGGGGTACAGTATTAGGGTGCTAGATGCACTTAATGGAAATCAGGTCTGGATTACAGTGGGAGTTACCATACGTAGATGAACTGACAGTGACTGATGATAGCAAGAAGGATGTTGTGAAGAAATTCAGTAAATGGAGGGAGGATGGTGTCTTAGAGTCTGAAGGTGAAATAAGGAAGATGAAGATTAAGGTTATAATTAGTGTGGTGGATAGAGTCTTGTTCGTAAAGTGCGGACAATGACCTCCTTTCGTTAGCTGGAAGGAAGTTGGTGGTAACTCCATCTTGCATGGTGTTTGTGAAGTGTGAGTTAATTACATTAGTAGTAGTAATAGCAGCTGTATCCACAGGCTTATCTGAACGTGAACAACTGCAAATCGAAGTTACCCCTCTCCTGCAGCCCACCATCTTCCTTTTGAGGGAGAAGAAGGAAGATGAGAAGCATTTGTATAATCAGTAGGCTGAGCTGCCTGGATATATCAGTGTTACCTCTTGAAGGCATCCTTTTCCAGCAGCCAAAGGTAAACTGTAAGGTGTAAGTAAATATAAGTGCGCCATAAGCAAGATAGATACAGTAATTTGATTCGGCCATGGCCGTAGAAGACTGTCATTGGAGATGTGGCTTTTAATTGTGTAGATGGATTTAACTAATTAGGGGGCTTGATTAGTGCAGTGGGTGTTACAAAAAATAGTTCTTGTGAGAGCTGGAGGTGGCTGTAGTAAGTTTATAGAGCTGTTGCCCCTAACAGCAATGAAGAAACTGAGCACATGAAAGGGAAACAATGTTTTGTGTGTGTAGCGTAATACTGTATGAGAGTTAAACATGGACAGTAAAGTAGGAAGATGTTCCCCATGTTAATGAGTATGCAGTGTCGCACTGAGGTATAGAAAATCATGTGTGGATTTAAGAGGAAGTGAACTCAGGTAGAATGATTTGGTGCGGATACATGGATTGAATGTGTGGGAGAAATTGGGTGATGCATTGTCAAGACTTAACATAAATGAGACAACCCATACTAGCAGAGAAAGCCAGATTTAGGCATAAACTAAACAAGTTTCAACTTTGGGCCCTCATATCTGAGGGAGCCTTTCAATTTTTTTTTTTTTTTGTTATAGTTTTATTATAATTTATATTTAAGTAATGACTTAAACAAATTAGCCAACCATGCAATGATTACTGATTTGTTATGCATCTTGATAGCATTCAAGTACATTTGTTACACAGTCTTATTCTTTGTTAATAGTTGCCAAATAGAGACTCTGCAGTTTCCCATATCTTAGGGCTTTACTATGTTTAAATCCAGCTATGCTGGCATACTAAGGAAAACAAGCATAGGTCATCGGAAGGAACCCAGTGTCTGGGGACTAATTTAGAAGGTGTCAGGAGATTGTGCAGGATGGAAAGCAGCCATCATGTGTAAAAAGTTTGACCCATGTAAGTATGAAAAATAACATGTAAAAAATGCGTGTTATGTACACGTCTTGTTCACCGGGAATCCCCCAAATGGCTGGCCCCACCCAGTTAATCCCAGTAAATCCACGCAAATGAGAGATGCAGAAACTATAGTGCCTCTCTCTCTCTCTTTCTCTCTCTCTCCATTATTTACCAGTGCTGAAGAGGAGGATAGTTCACACCAGCATCCACCTGAATCCCTGATTGTGCTTTGGTTTTACTTTGTCATTCACTCTCCCCAAAATGCACAGTTAATCCACTTTGCATTAGTCTGATCCCATTATTTTTTAGTGTATGTGAGCAACCTAGAGTCCACAGTAATATCCACCCAATTTCTTTATTGCTTACGCCTTAGTTCAGTTGCTCACCAGTATAAATATTATCTGAAAGCAGTACCTTTAGCAGAAATATTTGCCCACCCATTTTTTTTTTTTTCGTTTACTATTCTTTGTATCACTCGAATCTCTCATTTCACACTCTCTCTCTCTCTCTCTCTCTCTCTCTCTCTCTCTCTCTCTCTCTCTCTGTCATTTGATGCTATAAATTAAAGTAGCAAGAGTCTATATACTTTGCTATAAATCAGCTGCTGCTATCTATTGCTTTGCCCCACTGTTGTCATTACTATCTTTTACTCCCATGAGTAATCATTGTATATTATTACACACACATTTGGCTCATCTTGTCCTGTGCTGTCCATCTGAGAGCGGTATCTACAAAAGGCATACTCATTCCTTTTCCAGCAGAGCCTTGTTGTCTCTGTCTGATGCAGCAGAATTCATCACTGCTGTTATTCCGCCGTGGCCAGCACTTCCCCTCCGTCATATCCTTCATCTTGTCATCGCCTCACCGATTGGAGACAGCCCCTCACCCCATTTCGAAGGCCCTGCAGTCTTATAAATACACACAGGATTGCCGTCACATGCACACACACATTCTCTTATTGCAGCCCTGTTACTTAGGATTCCATTTATTTGGGTGACATTGCTCAAGAGGTCTTTTATCCTGTTTATCCTGGTACCTTTACTTTTGAAGAGATTTGAACCCACGCATTTAACTCAGCACATAGTTATTTAAGAGGAGCCTGTGGAGTCACGTGGAGAGACAGGCTGACGAATGAAGATATAAAGGAGCGTTGTGGTGTGGATGTGGATGTGATAGGAAGCGTTATGAGGAACATACTGAGGTGGTTTGGCCATGTGGAGAGGATGGAGGGTGGAAGACTGACGAAGAGAGTGTATGTGAGTGAGGTGGAGGGGGGAAGAGGGAGGGGGAGGCCGAGGATGAGATGGAGGGATGGGATGGAGAGGTATATGAGAGAGGGGGGTGTGAGTTGGGAGCAGGGCAGTGAAATGGCGGGGGACAGGGCGACTTGGAGGCGATTTGTTTGTGGCCACCCCAAACGGGATTGAGGCGTCTGGCAATAGATAGATAGATAGACATAGAAACCCTTGATCATCAGCTAGCAACATGCGGTAATGTAAAACTGACAATTGATAATCTTGGAAAAATATATAAGACAAAAGAAACGTGCTGATTTTTAAGAAATATGTGAGTCCCAGAGAAATATGCAGATGATCGAAGAGATCAAATAATATGTTGATCTCAGAGGAACATGTAGCTGATCTCAGAAAAAAGAGTGATGACCTTGAAGAAACATGTGATCCAAGAGAAACATGCCAGAAAAAGTGGCGATGGTGAAGGAAATTGATACAGGAAGGAGACTAATGAAGAAACTGTGATGATGGAAGAAAGTGTGATAAAAGTGCAGAGATAATAGGGGAGTATGTGGTGACTGAGGAAAGTGTAATGTTATGCAAGAGGTTTAGCGGTTAGTGAAGTGTGGTGATTTTAAAGGAAAGTGTGATGATACAAGGAAATATGGTGACGTAAGAGAAGTGTAACTGAATTTCCAAAGGCGTGGTGATGTTGCATGATCGTAGTATTAATGTGGTGGTGTTAGATTAATATGACGTGGATGCACTGACGTGTGATGAAAACGAGGAATCTGTTGTGATATTAGAGAAATGTGGAGACGGGGAGGAAACTGGTGATGTTCGAGCACCAGTGTGTGACGATGTTAGAAGAGAATAGGCTTAGTGATGCAGGAAAAACGTCTGCTGATACTGAAGAAGTGTGGTGGTATTAGAGATCAGTGATGATGTTAAAGAAGTGTGAGAGTGTTAGAGCAATATGGTGATATTAAAGAGATGTGGTGATAATAAGAAAAATGTAGTGATGTTATGCGTTGTGACATTAGTGAAGTATGGTGATATTTGGGAAGCGTAACAATGCAAGAGGAAAGTGTGATAATAATAGAGAAGCGCTGTGAAGAGAGGCTAACCTTGGGAAACCCCTTTGTAATCTGAGGTCTTCGCCTTGTTCGGGAATGTGGTGCAGTGTATACAGTACCTCGCTTCCCTGCCACACCCCACCCTTCCGCCCTTCATCTCATCCTCCCCCTGCCACACCTCACCTTTCCCCTGCCACACGCTATCCTTCTCTGCCATGCCTCACCAATTCCTTCCACATCCCACCCCTCCTCGTCCACACCCTACCCTTCCCTGCCACACCCTACCCTTCCCTACCTTACCCCACCCTTTCCCGCCACACCCCACGCTTCCCTGTCTCACCTCATCCTTCTCCTGTCACGTTCCATCCTACCATTGCAATGATCCTGCCTTTCCTCATCCCAGTAATTACACTCAACCAGGCTTCTGTCACAAAAATGCACTCCTGTTACATTTCACCTTCCTCTTAGAACCACACCCTGTTGCACACTATCCCTCACATGACACCTTAACCTGTCACCCCAAGCTCACCACACCCATGCCTTACCCAACTTTTTCAGTGATACCCTACCTTGCCTTTAATTTCGTTTCATATTCAACCTTACAGCGCTTCATGTTTCACCCTCTTCTCTATCTCATCTCACATCTCATTCTTGCTGCTCCTTGTCACTTAAATTGACATCTTTTCCTGACACTTGAGGACATTACTATTATTCCTATTCCTTTCATCATTGTAACATCCTGCATTCTCCTTGGTAAAGATAAATATCGAGAATTAAATGCCGTGTCAGTCGCTAGGGTCATTAGCAGCGTATGACAAAAAAAAAAAAAAAATGAAAGGAACAAGCAGCAGTAGACGTATATAGAATGCTGAGATAAGGAAAGCACTAAAAAATGAATGACCGAGACAAGGAAAACACAAAACAAAGAAATACCTCGGGTTATGAAAGTCCACTCTAATGACTGCTCCTCAGTGACTTATCCCTTCTAACAATACTCGATCCTGTTCTTCCCTTCACATCCTTCATCCTCGTCCAGTATCATCCCACTTACTCCTTCCATTATGGCGATGGGAGTTGCATAGTTCAGCGCTTCCTAGACCTCACTTCCCGGTACACTTTTTGTAGACTCATTACTGTACTACACACAACCATACCATCACTTGCCACCAAACCACTTCGTAGAACACCCCATCTTATCAATCAGTCCCTTCCTATAACATCCAGTTCTCTTCCACAAATTACATCCTGTCCATGATTTACCCCCCTTCTCCATATGAAACTCCACTCCTTTCCATGAGCGTTTTCCTCTTCTTCCCTAAACTGCACACAGCCACATCTCACTCCATTCCATAACACCACACTGCCGCAGACATTCAGTAGCTCTTCACCATTCCACATCCCATTCCACTGCATTTCATCGCTTCTCACATCACCCAGTCTGCTTCACTCATCCCATCTCATGGCACCGCGTCCTGCTTTTCACATCTCATCTTGCCACATTCGTTCTGCAACACCGCATTCTGCCACGCCTTTTCCTATGTCACAGCATTTCTCCACAACTCATTACCTCCGTTGATACCGACTTCCCTTACACACTTCCAGCCCATGACACCTACCTGGCTACACATCATCCCTGTTCACTGTCGTCCTGCCTCACCCTGTCCTTTCTTGTTACACCCAGCCTTGAACCTCACTTTCCATGCCACATTTCCTCCCATGAATTAATACCTCGTCGTACCAAAATCGTTTCCACGTCATCACACTCTTGATACCACACCCTGCTACATCACATTCCTTTCCACATGGTCTTGCCACATTCATCCATGCCCCTGATACGCCTCCCTGCCACATCTCTTCTCATAAGACCCACCTTTCCTCGCATCATCCTTTCCCTTGTCACCCCACCTAAATGTACACAGCCTTCCCACTTCCTACGAGTAGATTCAGAACTGGATGAAGCAAGGATAAAAAAATATGCAACCATTAACTATTTCATTTTGTTTTCTCATACTTTGAACTAAGAAGGCTGTCCTCCCACTCCAGCATCTGACATCCCAGCACTGTACGTAAAATAATTATACCAGGAAAAAAATAGTGGCGCTATTATGGTCCTCTCCCTCGGCGATCTCTTTAATACATGCTGAGAACTCTTGTATCTGTTGCCAGAGCTCTCCAGTGCACTGAGTTTTCTCTGAGGTTGGCAAAGGTGAAGGAGAGGATGACTCGGGGATATGACTGAGGCCGGGGCTGGGAATCGGATGAGGAGGAAGGACAGAGAAGGGATGGAACTAGGAAGGAAGGGATCAGTAAGAGCGATAAAAGGAAACAGTTTAAAGGAAGAGAGGATGTGAAGTGCTCTGGATATCAAGATGAAAGGAGTTGGTATACTTTATACATACATACATACACACTCACACATACATATATGCATACATAAATGCATATACATACATACATAAATGCATGCATACATACACACTACATACATTTATATATACATGTATGCTCACATGCAAATATACATGTATACATGTGTTCATCTGTCTATCTAGCCATCTATCTATCTATCTATCTATCTGCCTATCTATGTGTGTGTAGGTATGCATGCATATATGAATATATGTACGTGTGTGTAAACAGAATAGGAGATCCAGGTGCAGCTAGTGGATTAGAAGAAAGACGAAAGAAATGCAGTTATACTTCGGGCAAGAAAGGGAAGAAGACACCATAAGAAAGGAAAGACGAGGAAGAGCAGGAGGAGGAGCAAGGAAAGGCGTTGGCTGCAATGGGCGGGGCTGGATGAGACGAGTTGAACGTAGGCCTTGAGGGGGGTGAGTTAAAACTGGAAAGATGAGAGCAAGGAGGGAAAACTAACAAGATAAAAAGAAAAAACACACAAGAAAACAGGGAGCAGCCAAATGAAAAGGGGAGGCGGTGGCTGAATCGGTAGAGAGGGGGCATGCGGTCCTGATGGACCCAGGTTCGAATCCCGGCTGGGGCAGGGAACAGTTTAAGGATTTGAATTTCATTAAAAAAAAAGCAGACTTTACTGATCTACCAGAAGACCCGCCGACATGTCGTAAAAATACCCCTGCTAATACCAATACACCAGTCCCGTATGAGACAGCCCTAGCATGTATTCAGTATGGACGGTGGGTGTTAGCGCCGAAGTGGTGACATGTGGAGGTGTAGGAGGACTACTGGGCCTTGGGATAGGATACTGCCCCCGAGATATAGGCCCTGAAGCCTTTGCCCAGAGTCGGAAACATAAAGAAAAAAAAAAAAAGATATGATATAGAATGAACTGGTTGTATGTATCCTAATGGAACGCTTTATCATAACCACATGACAGCAAATAGAGTTAAGGGATAGGCCAGAGGACAGGTTAAGGCACGGCAGGGGTTCGACAGTAGCAGGTTGGGAGAGGGGGAGGTGGGAGGGACCAGTGCAGGCAAGGCGAGCCTGATCAAACAACAACCAGCATAACAACCACGGCAACGGAACACGACAGTTTTAGAGATGTAAAGAAAAAAATAAAGGGCAGTGGAGCAGGATGTAACGAGACGGCTTGGGATGGAAGGAGCGGGGTGGGTAGGAATGGTTGGGAATGGGCAGGGTAGGCCGAGGTGGGAGGAGCGGGGAGGGGCTAGAACGGGACAGGATAGGAAGGGTTAGGAAAGGGTAGGGAAGGGAAGGAGTATGACGAAGTGGGAAGAGGGGAGGGGAAGGAGGAAGATTAGAACGGGGTACGGTAGGACGGTGTAGGTGGAAGGGGATGGGGGATAGACAAGGTAGGGTGGGAAGGGGCAGGGTGGGGCAGGACGGGATGTAATGGGGCGGAGCAGGAGAGGATCAGGACGGGGGCGAGTATAGGGGGCGGCCTCCAGTGTCTGCCCTTGACCATGGGTATAAATGGCAGAGGCAGAACACCTCCACCAGACAGCCTCTCCAACTGGGTCAGCATGAACGCTCTGGTGAGTAGGGGCTCAAGGGGAATAGTATATATTTTTTTCCCTCAAGGAGAAAGCTTATAGGCACAGTGAATTGTTTTTCGAAAATTAGTTACTGTAAAGGAATATATCAAAGGCTCACTTTCTTTTAGGAAATATTCAACCTGTAGCTCTGTACGTAAGTAGAAACTTTTTTTTTTTTTTTTATACGCAACTCACTGAATATGGATGGACTTTATGCTTTCACTCCTGTCTATGTGTCTGTCTGATTAAAGCTACGTCTTCAAATATAATCAAAGTACACATAGTACAAAGTTCTGTCAACAGTTACCTCCGTCTACCTTCGGTGGCTGCTTTGTTTTACTTTGGTTGTGTTGACCGCTGTCTGTTTTTCTGTCTAACAACAAAGAAGATTCGCTTCCATCTTTGAAGGCCTTGGCCCTGCGTGCAAGTGTAATTTTTGTTTTGCCTGCTAATGATAAATAACAGTAATATTGGGAACCACGTAGCTCCAGCACCACCAAAGTTCTGCCAAAAAATAGCTTGGGCATGATTTTTAATGGTCATATGCCCATACTTTCGCCATTTCTGTCAAAGGACTCTGGTTTGAAATCGGAGTTTTCCTTCTCTTAAATCAGCTGCCGTACAAAGCTAACAAGTACAGTCTACTCCAAGGAACAGATTGTAGTTGTGTAAAAGAGGTGATGCATGTACAGTAGTCTCAACCGGACTTTGTGTAAAAATGATTGACATTCTTGCCTGGGATTGTAGTGCAAGGTCAGCTACAACGATTTTGACACCACACCACCCCATTGGTAGCGTGCCCGAGAGACGACGGTAACAATCCACTTCCTACCTGTGATAACAAGAGAACCAAGGTAAATATTTAAGGAGCTGTTTCTGCTGACCTTAGGATGAAGTGATATGAACTGGGTGAAAGTGTACGTCAGGCAGCACGTAGGCAATGTTGACTGTAACTAAATACCACCTCCCTGCTGCGTGATAGAGTGAAAGTGGTCTAACGAGCGACCTTTTAGGTTAATAAAATTATTGTCTCAAGTGATCATGAAGTAAGAGAGTTTAAATCTGACCAAGGGTTAAAGTGCTTAGTTTATCAGTCTTTGATATGAGGGTGTGATCTAGAACACTACCAACCGTGTTTGCAACAACAGCCAGTCATCACATTGCACAGTACATCACTCAAGTCATGGGCCTACCTTCTCAAATGCTAAGGTGGCTCGTTATCAGTAATGGTTGCACCCTCAGTAGAAATTTATTGCAGCGAGAATATGACTGATCAGTTTTTAGGGGAAGGTAATGACTTAAGTTTCAGAACTACATCTCCCCTGAAATATTAGCGTCCCCGTTTGGTGAATACTGATTATACATACCCGATTTAGAAGGTCCGGCGAAACTTCAGAGCAGATGTTGGTATTGGGAATGAGCTGCAGCACCAGCCAGTATGTGGTAACAAGGTACAGGATATATATTGTATATTGGTTTTACACACACACACACACACACACACACACACACACACACACACACACACACACGCAGATAGATAGATAGATAGATAGACAGATAGATAGATAGATACATACATACATACATACAGTACATACATACATACATACATACTGTACATACATACACAGATACATATACACACACAGTACAGTAAATTTGGGGGAGGCGGTGGCTCAATCGGTAGAGAGGTGGCCTGCAGTCCTAACGGACCCAGGTTCGAATCCTGGCTGGGGCAGGGAACAGTTTAAGGATTTGAATTTCATTAAATCAGGCTTTACTGATCTACCAGAAGACCCGCCGACATGTCGTAAAATACCCCCGCTAATACCAATACACCAGTCCTGTATGAGACAGCCCTAGCATGTATTCAATATGGACGGTGGGTGTTAGCGCCGAAGTGGTGACATGTAGAGGTGTATGGTATGTAGGAGGACTGCTGGGCCTTGATAGCAGGCTGTGAAGCCTATGCCCAGAGTCGGTCACATAAAAAAAAAAAAAAAAAAAAAAAAGTACGCCACACTCCACTCAATAGAGCGCATACTCCACCCTGCCTGGCTGACTTGGTAGGTGAAGTTGCTACTGTATCGTTTAGTGTATTTCACCAAGAACATCACTTCATACTTGGGGGTGTCAATAAATCCCAACAATTTTCATCAATACTTTCTCTTTTTTTTTTTTTTTAATAATCCAATTGGACAGTCAAACAAACATTCATGAGTGAAAACATAAAACCCGTTTACACAAGGTTACGGAGGTAATTAATCATATTACTATTCTATATACCTGGTGAATAATACTGCTTTGTGACCACAGATCCTAAGTTGTTAAGAAATTGCCAGGCATTCTGTATTAAGTGTGGCTTCTGCTTTTGTTCCAACCAAATCACACCCATCGAAATGATCATGACCAGAGACAAAGTGCAACATATGGCAATAAATCTTTTCGACAACTTTATCATCATTATCGTCATTATCATCATCAGCAGCAGGATTTTCACCTATTTTCTCAGATGAAGATAAGGTGAGGTAGGTTCCGGACGCAGGAAAAGAGTAAGTACGAAAGTGGGAGAACTATCAACGGCATGTCCACTGATCTGGGTCAGGCAATCATTCACACATCATTTAAGCCCGAGAACCCTGACTCCACTACACAAGCCTAATCATCTGCACATAGATAGATAGCCAGATAGATATAGATTTAGATTTAGATAGATAGATAGATGTAGGTAGACAGAGAGACAGATATGGATTTAGGAATATGTAGATATATTTCTTTTTAGATGTGCTTTACCTACAGCTGTCAGATAATCATTCCGTTGACTACCAGTTTTAAAACAGAGTGTGCCAAACCTTTGTCATGATTACTTCCTGTCAGTTCCCTAGTCTCCCCAACTTCCACACCTCACTTTCTGATAGACTCATATACCATATTCATCCACTTATTTTTTGGTCTACCACTCTTCCTCCCACTATCAAAGTCACTCAATTAGGCTCTTTGCCCGTTTCACCACCCTGTCTGTAATTGTTCTCTCCATATGACCGTAACATCTAAGCACACACTCTTCCTCCCTATCCATCAGGCTTCATAACTTTACATCCCTCGCGAATCATTAGTCCTGTTTCTAAGCCTTTATTAATTGATGCACTTCACACTCATTCCTTAGCAGATCCATTTCTACTCCTACTCCAAGCATGCCTTTCCAAAGTCTCACATCCATTCGTTAGTACAGGCACCCCTGTGACATCTAAATTCAAAGCTTTGTTTCGTGTAAAGGAGTTCAAGATTTTCTTTTTATTTTAACTGTGCGAGCCACTCACATAGCTAGGTATTCTTCATTTTACTCGTATGACTCCTAGTTGTCCGAAGTCCATGATTTAAAAAAAATTAACTTGCAACCTTATCACAAGGTGTACTAATATCTTCGTTGCCTGAAGTTTTTTGAGACAATCATACAAAAAAAAAAAAAAAAAAAATGAGTTCCCCACCTATCGCAAAAAAGCATTTACAGAACCAGTGAGAATATAAATAGTGATGAGTAAATCTATCTTCCCTCAAACAGACGGTGCTCTGCCTGGCTGCCGTGACGGCGTGCAGCGGAACCCAACTGCTAGGGTACCCTGGGGTATATACCTACCCAGGAGTACTAGGAGCTTACCCAGCTCTTCTACCACCTGCTGCTCCCATCACCCTCAAAAGCGTGGCTCCCACCACAGTCACGTTCAAAACGGTGGCTCCTGCACCCATTGCTTATAAGACCGTGATTCCTGCTCCTGTCACGGTCAAAGCCGTGGCTCCAGCTCCTTTAACTTACAATGTGGCACCAACTGCACCCGTGTCTCCCATCCAGTCCCAGTACCACGCCCAGGACGAACTGGGCCAGTACTCATTCGGGTTTGCCGGTGGTCCATCCTCACGGGCAGAGAGTCGTGATGCCTTCGGTGTGGTTCGCGGGACCTACAACTACGTGGACTCCGAAGGTCAGTTGCAGACACAGCACTATGTAGCCGACGCCCTGGGCTTCCGTGTGGCCGGCACCAACCTACCTGTTGCAGCTGACACAACAGAGCCGGTTGAAGACACCCCAGAAGTCGCTGCTCAGAAGGCCACACTCAAAGCTGTTCAAGATGAGGCCGCCACTGCAACCACCGAGTTAAAGGAAACCAGGAAAAAACGATCAGTAGTGGCCGCCCCAGCGTTTTACTCTTCTCCCCGTTTCTCTTATGCCTTCCATACTCCCCTCCACTACTCCCACCCTGCCATCCTTCCTAACCACCTCCCCTACACTGCCACTCTCCCCGCCTTCAATCCTTATTCCGCTGTCATCCCTGGAGTCACTGCCTACACTGGGGTACCTGCCGTCGCCACGTACACCGCTGCTGCCCCTGCGGTCACCACCTACACTGCCGCCGCCCCAGCTGTTGCACGTGAAGCCGAGATGCTGAAGGTGGTGCATAATCCCGGCCATGCCACCTCCTATCGAGTGGATTGAGTTTGGTAGAGCCCAGAGCTGCTGTCTCTGGTGCGTAGAGCACCTGGCGTGGAAGTTGTAGCTTCACTCCTGCTACTAGGCACTCTTAGTAGGTCAAAAGGATGAGCTGCAATTCTCCTCACAGGTGTTGACGTGCTGCCATACTGTACATTGACTTTCATATGCTGACCATCAAATATGTAATTGTTTAATTACATGTAACTTAAATAAAGTTTCCGATTCATGTCCCCTTAGTATAATAACCTCATGATTACAGTAACGTACCGACTGTGAATCTGAATTTATGTGGTAGGCGAGGGAGCTCACCATTCACTCACTCAGTGTAGTGCTCCTTTGAGTGTCTGCCCTTTCATCTCTTCCTTCCTTCCTCTTCAGTCTTTCTTTCCTTCATTTTTTCCTCTTCCTTCTGTCTACGGGTGGCTTTACACTCCCTCTTCTGTCTCTCTTTCCTTCATTCTTTCCTCTTCCTCCTGCCTGTGGGTGACTCTACACTGGGTGACAAGCCAAATGGTTTCCTGTACATCAGGAAACCATTTACTACGCTGGGTGGTAACCATACAACCAAATTATGGCGCCTGGTGGTTTAGTGGGTAAATTAGGCGCTCCAATCGGATTGGGTCCGTGTAGATTTATATCCAAGGGGTGGTTGGGGCTTACTGCTCACGTAATGCCACTCAGGGATGAGTGAGGCTGGTCACTCATCTTAAATGTCAGGACCAACTTGCCTAGCCCAGGACTCTTACGCTCCTCATGGGGCAACATGGGATTGGATGATGGATGGATGGATGGATGAAAATGCATTATAAAATAGATCCTCCTTATGAAAAAGATAGTGACAATAATGATTCGAAATGTAATGCTATATGAAGTCTGATGATCAAGGGAATATACATTTACTGCTCAAATATAATGGTTATATAATTTAAAGTTCAAAACTTTATAAAGTATATTTCCAAATCATAACATGAATACTTCCTAGCAGGCTTTATTCTCTTTACATCAACTTGGTCCAGATTTTCGTTCTTTTGCATCTAATTTTATATGGCATAGTGGCAGAATTAGCTGATGCTACTGTTATGTACTTTTTCGTGACCAGCACCACATTCAGGCGTGAATGTTGTTACAATTTAACATTCAAGATGGACAGGTTACAATTTTAGGTCACGTACTATTGCGGCCAGGTGTTCAGCCAACCTGTGAATGTGGCAGCGCCGCATTTGTGGCCACCACAGTTGCCTACTATACATTTCCCTCTGTTATAGCCCTTAAGCTCAAGACTTACTTTAACATGTAAAACTGGAGTACTATCAATAGAGATGACTAAACTCTGAAAACATGATTATATGAGGAGAAAATTTAAATAATGCACTGTTTCGCTTATATTACAGTAGTACAACGAACAGACATAAAAGCATAGGTTTGGCTCCCCTTCCCAGTTACTACTAGATCTGAACCATTCCGACACATCGAGTGAGCCGAGTTGAAGGGTTCATTTGTTACCATTAGCGGGAGGGAGAGTGAATATTGGAGTGCCACTGAATATTGAAGAAATAAAGAGGGTAAGGGTAATGCAGGGGGTAAAGCACTGTGTTACTCAGTCCTTGATATAACACACACACACACACACACACACACACACACACACACAAGGAGAACCTTTCCCTTTCCCTGTGACTTTGACCTTCAGATGACTGTCCTCAGATAGAATCTGTGTGTGTGTGTGTGTGTGTGTGTGTGTGTGTGTGTGTGTGTGTGTGTGTGTGTGTGTGTGTGTGTGTGTGTGTGTGTGTGTGAACAAAAAACTGAAGCACTTTCAATCTGATTATAAGTAATCTGGTGGAAGAGTAGAAAGACAGTCAAATAACCTATTATTATTTTTTAGACCACCAGGTTATAACTCAAGGTCACAGGGTTAGGTCAGTATCTAATTTACCTATATCAGCTTTTTATCCAGTATGGACCAAAGTTCCTGGAAAGGTTGTGGGTAGCGCAAGAACATAGAGATTCGATTTTGCAATCAGTCAAAGATCGAGGTCGCAGGGCAAGTTAGAGTTCGACCTTTGTGTTGTGACTGAACAAAACAACTGAGACAATTCGGTGGAAGGGTTGAGGATGAACCAGTGAATTGGTATATTGCGTTTGAGAACAGCTGGACACAGGTTAAGCCACATGGTAAGGTCAAACTAGTTTTTATTTGATTTATTAAAAAAAAATGTAGAAGGCTTCAGGGCTAGGCAAGGACAAAGGAATTCAATTTTGAGAACGCTCAGTAAAAGGTGAAGATCACAGGGAAAGTCAGAGCCAAGACCACAGGATAGGATACACACAGACAATATATTTTGGTCTGATTCGGATCAAACTTGTTGAAAGTGTAAAGGGTCAGGGAAAAATGAAGAAATTCGGCTTTGACAACAATTAGTTTAAGATCAAGGCAACAGGTAAAAGTTTAATGTTCTTCCTTTAGGCCAACTGGTGGGTGCAGGTGTTGCACTTTCTGAGTGATCCTTCTTGTTACATCCATGCGCGCGGAGAGAGAGAGAGAGAGAGAGAGAGAGAGAGAGAGAGAGAGAGAGAGAGAGAGAGAGAGAGAGAGAGAGAGACAGACAGACAGACAGACAGACAGACAGAGACAGAGAGACAAAGACAGAGACAGAGACAGACAGACAGACAGACAGACAGACAGACAGAGAGTGGCGGAAACAGTACAGAGAAGGATAACGAAAAGTAAAACCAAATTAAGTAATAAATTGTATAAATGTCGTTAATCTATCTTCTAACCACAACCTAGGGAAGGGGGTGGGGGCAAACCCAGTGTGTATCTGTGTCACTCACTCACTCACTCACTCTCTCTACTCTACCGTTTACAAGGTTGGGGGTCCAGGTGTTACTGGGGGTGCTGATTGGTGAGAGATATTGGTGATGTGTCCGGGGTGCATCTGGAGTGTATCTGGTGTGAGTGTGGTGTACATCCAGAAGATCGCGCAACTGTGTCGTGCCTGAATAACCGTAAGTATGATACAAAGGGCAGAGCAGAACACTGGGTTGCGCATCTGGAGCGCGTTTGAGTTGCGAGGGCTGTGCGTGTGCATCTACCCGACAGCAGGGTCTAAAGAAGGGTGTCATTGTAATGCTGAACCAGGATATAATTTATTCAACTTCTTTAATATGCTGCAGGGGTGGGTGCGGCTCCCAGAGGTGTTCCTTATCTATTTTTTGAAAGAGTACACTAAATCTTTAAAGGAAGGTTGCTTGCCTCACCTGAATATAAACCTCCGGCGGTATCCAAAATAAAAGTTTAGTGTCCCAACTGTGCATCAGAGGCTAACTGAGATAGGTTTGTACCCCCTGCAGGTGAGGTGCTACCCATGCCTGATTAATATTATCTTTTTACAATAAATTCCCAGTGTCTCTCAGCATTCTTATAGGGACTACGAGAGGATGTTAACCACGTGGACAAATTTTTCGTCACCGTAACAGCTCAGTCTACTCAGATGGGACACAGTATATCTTACTTAACACACAAGTTCTAATTTTATGGAATAAACTGCCTTGGTAAGTTGCAAACAGCCATATTGGTACCTTTTAATATCGTCTGGACAAATACTTAGTTTTGAATCCCCAACTGTTGTAATAACTTAAATTTTTTATGTTCTATGGAAGCTGTAATAATAACCTCGTCTTCGGTAAACTGGTCATATATTTCTTTTCCTTTGCATCACAGGACATACAAGAAGATAATGTGGTATCGTAATATTGTTTCCTGTATTTTACTCTCAGAACAAGATAGCTTAGTGTTTTCCCCATCCGATCTTTCTTATAACACGTTCAAGGCGGTTTTTTAAACACTGCATGGTAATTATTTATCATTTTTCATTATTTTCCTGCTAGCTTCGACTGGAGGTGGGAAAGAGAGGGGAGACTTCTGCTTTAATGTCTTTTTCTTACCATGCACTAACAAATCTGACGAAAGAGTAGATCCTTTCCTACGACACAGCGTTGTAAGGATCATCAGTTATTTATGTTGCTTTGTTTTCTTGTATTCGCTCCGCGTCTGCATGCGCTGTTTAAAAAGACTATTGATATATATTTTGTTTTCAAAAAGTTATGCAGCATATTCAATTATTCCTCCTTCTTCTATGAGATTCAGAGAAACTTGATCATCAGACAAGGACAACACAGAGCAGGTAGCGTGGCAACGGGAGGGTCTGGTAAGGGTGTGGTCTGGTGGGCTGGGAGGGAGGGTTGCATAATGTGGCCGCTACACTGGTCTTCCTCGCCACACCCTACACACGCACACACACACACACACACACAGACACACACACACACACACACACACACACACACACACACACTCAGCTTGCCTTACCTGATACCAAAACGTCCTACTGAACTTTGGAGAAAGTACTTTCTGCTTGGGAGGCAGATTCAGGTTTAGATTATCACACAAAATGGCACGTATACTGAGAAACAGAGAGAGAGAGAGAGAGAGAGAGAGAGAGAGAGAGAGAGAGAGAGAGAGAGAGGTGGGGGCTTTACGTAAGTGGAATAAAATTCATTTTGTTAATCAGTTTAATCTGGATTAAAATAGAATCACAAAGAAGCTTCCGATCGATTTTCCGCTGTAACAATTATTTGTTTTCGCAAGAAGAGAAAATAATACAGTATCTTCCGTATCTCTTGTTTCTCCTGCAAATATGAATCTGTCAGGAGAAGGAGCTGATTATAGTCTGCTTCTGTAGGAAGAAAGAGAGACGTGGGAAAGTTTCTGCATCCTACTTTCCATGTTTTTCCTGGAAAAACAGATCATATTTATGACAGGGAATCAGTCATAAGTATGTTTGCTGATCTCAGCTCTGGATATCTTCCTAGTTGCCACACACTTTCCAGTCTGTCCACTCCTCAACCCCTTCAGTTCGATGAAGCATTTTTTATTTCTTCTTGCAATGTGCAGATGAATCTGTTCAACTGAAGCGGTTAACGAAGACTTTGCCTAACCTCTCATGTTAGAAAATTCTCTCCCAGACTAAATACGATCGTCTAAATGTAGCTGGAATAATATTTAAAGGACGTCACCGGACTGAGGATATTAATAATACGGTGACCAAAGCTAAGAGCAGTACTGTGCCATTCTCTGGTACCAGTGACTCATTCTTAGCTAAATCAAACCGTGTGGCGTTGGCTAGAACAGAATACTAGAGCTCTTAGGACTGTGAGAAGGGGAGGGGGTCTCTGGTTCCCATACTCACTCATCGGCACAAAATCGTGTCTCGTTTACTGGATAAGAATGTTAGAGCTGTCCCAACCATGAGAGGGTTGCGGGTATTGAAACTTAACCTCCTTATGGCTCACTGTCAGCTGAATAAAATCGTCTGGTGTTAGCTGAAATCGATAAAATACCAGTTCTTCTGATTACTGGAGGAAAGCGTATCATTACGCTGCATAATGTAATTGTTCCCCTATTTATTCATATGCTATTTTTATCAATCAAATTAACCTCTTTAATGTGATGTTTTCGTCTTTTATTCTTGTTGATTCCGGTAACTTTACTCTGGTTTAAAGATACTTATTGAGAGGAAGTGATTAAATATAGCCTCCCTTAATCCATTTAGCTTAAGAAATCTTTCCTAAAATGTAAAAGAAAATTCTGTAGGATGCACAAATTAAGTGATATAAGACATAACGGTCTATTGAAGGGTATTTATGTTATCCTTAGCAGCTGGCTCTGCACACTGATACTTCTGTTTTAGGCAGTTAGTTATTCTAATACCTGAATCTGTTTCTTTGATTACGCTTCGAATTGCACGTAATTTATAATATGAATAAACTGATTCATTGTTACTTTAGAAATGACGCAGTTAACTTTGTTGAGTACTGATGTTCACTTCCGACAAATGAACCCCATCAAGTAGTTTGTGAAAGAATGACTTAATATTATTGACCTTGTGTGGGCATATCTACCTTATTGCCAATTTAAGTGCCATGTACACACCTGCATGCTTTGTAAATAGACCATGATCCACATTTTTTTTTTTTTAGGTTAATAATCCAAAAGAACACAGCACTGAACCCAATAATACTTCACAAGTAAAAGAAATCAACCTTACACTAAGTAAGACTGTGTGTGTGTGTGTGTGTGTGTGTGTGTGTGTGTGTGTGTGTGTGTGTGTGTGTGTGTGTGTGTGTGTGTGTGTGTGTGTGTGTGCGCGCGCGCGCGCGTGTTTTAAGGCACGTAAATGATAAAACTGTATTTTTCGTTCTAGTGTATCTATTATTTAAAGCACGTAAGTAATAAAACTATTTCTTTTTTCTGTACATCCTAATCTGGACATAGGATAGGAAGATCGTTATAACCTAGGCTTTAGGCACTAACACCCACCACATAAACTTCTTTACTTATACGTTAAAGATTTCACTACCAGGTCTAATGTTATGGTACTACGGTATTAGATTGTGCGGAAGAGGGACGCCTTCTCACAGTGTCACCAATATAACTACACAAACGTCCTTCGGCTCCCTCCCTTTTCCCCCGAAAGGAGGGTGATGAACTGCAGGAAAGGGTCAGCTTCAGCCTGCAGTCCACTGGAGTCACGTTTAGACGAGCTTAGAGCCAAAACAACAATTACAATAACAACAACTGGAAAAATAAGTGGGACCACGTTATTTTTCCAGCACCATTCACTTTATTCACGAGAAGCTTAACAGGATCTAGAGACATATCGCCAAGAAATTTATGTAAAAAGACTGTAGCTTCTTACAGTCAGAGAAGAGGAAAGAAACTCCACACAGCTGGTCGACTGAAGATAAGCGATGTTCATACGCAAATATACACATGTGAACACCCAGCAAAATCTGGTCTTGTTGAAAAAGCGGAAGGCAAGTACTGCAATCACTTATTATCAGCAAGTTAACATTTCCAGGCTCCTATACTCCCTCTGGCCTGGATAAAATCGTCTGGGGTTCTCTGGCTTAGAATAACAAAGTTTCCCCGATCATAAGAGGGTTAATGGAGACAATATTAGCACTAGTAGGTTACTATTACTCACTCGGCTGAAAATAATCGTCTACCGTTGCCCAGAAGAGGAAGAGGATACTGGAGCTGCCCCGGTGATGACAGGCTTAATAAGACGAAAAAAGTAATGTGGTTGCAGGTCCAGTCACTGATATTTATGCTTTCATCTCAGGTTACAGAGAAAACGGGACATGATTCGAATGTGAAGGTAGCGCCCCCCAAAACAATTAATATACAAATAGCCAGTAGGGGGAAAGAATTGGACTGGCTGGCATTCGTGACATTGCAGGCGGTTACGGAAGAATGTGAATACCCTTATGAAATCGTCAAATGGTGGCTGTAAACAAAGCATGCAAAAAAAAAAAAAAAAAAGTTCTTTATTTCTCCTGTCTGATGAAAATACTGTACGGTCAGTGTTAGCTGCTTCCTGTTTTCTGGGTTACAGGCATTAATGTTTTAATGAGGATAATGTAATAAATCGAGGCTCAAATGGGGAAGGGGGAGATAATAATACGTAAAAGGAATTGGAGGGATTACCAGAATATTTGAGGAACGTGGCACCCCCAGTGATTCTTGGAGGTCAGACCCCCCCCCCTCAAAAAAAAAAAAAGTTCGAAATTGGGGAAAGATTTGAATGAAACTTCCCAGTTGTGTTCGTCTGATTACACTGAAGGTTTTCCACTTTTATATTAATCTACAGTCTCAATTTTTAGGGGAGTCAGCCCCTTGTATTAAATTAAAAAGTCTCAGTAACAGTGAAAGGAGGGCAGATATGGTTTTGATGCTTTAGTACTTATTTTACAACGTACCGTCATCTGTAATGTGGTAATTGGGGAGCGTAAACCCCCAACGACTCTCGAACGGGGTCAGCTCTCCTTTCAAAAATAAAAACGATCGGAAATAAGGGGACAGTGAGAACATGGATTTTATCGAAATTGGGATACATATTGCAGGACTGGGTATGCTGTTTTCGTGATTTCTCTGGATTTACAGGAAGAAATTGCACATCTACTTTATTATATCCACATGCGTATCATTAAATACATAAAGGTAAAGTCTGGGTAGAGTCAAATTAAACAAGGTCAATAATTCAGTTATTATAGCTATTTGGCAACTACGTTTCATTGTTGTGATCGCTTAATTGACTAAAACATCCCTTGCTTAACTTGCTTACTTCATCACACCTTTCATTAATGTCCCTTATATGCTGATTCACCAACAGTAACTTGCGAAATCTGACCTGTAAATAAATTGAAGGTAAATTATAAAATACCTTAAAGGGTACTGAGAGAGCAAATAATGTTGCGTTAAGAGGTGGCCGGGAGCCCAACAATGCCACAAACAAGTTCCCATTATTTTTCTGTGAACCTATTTTCAAACTGCCTTTCATTTGAGGCTGCCAGCTACCGTTTTTGTCTATTGGTTAGTACCGTAAAGGAGAAGGAGCGAAATATACAATCACTTTAATCTATTAAGAAAATGTACTATTGTAAAGTTCACTGAAGGAATATGAAAGTGAGCATGGAAGGAAAAAAGTCGCTGCATGACAGTATTGTGATCACCAATCTAATATGCGGAAGTGAAGCTTGGACCCTGCTGGAAATGGGTTATCTGAGAGAGCACATGAAGTTAGGTGGAGAGACAGACAAACAAATTCGAAATTAAAGGAACGTTTTAACCTTGATTTGGACGTGACTGAAAATGCTAAGAGAAATACCCTGAGATAGTTTGGCCGGAAAGGATGGAGAGCAAGAAATCTGATTAAAAGAGTGTACGAGTATGTGAGGCTGGGGGGAGAGGAGGAGGGGGAGACCAAGGATGAGATGGAGGGATGGAGTGGAGAGATAATTATATGAAAGAGGAGGGTGTGAGTTGGAGGGTGGGCAACCAAATGGCAGAGGACAAGACTACGTGCAGGCGATTTGTTTGTGGTCATCCCTTACGAGATAAAGGCGTCTGGCAATAGACAGATAGACAAACTTACTCAACTGGTGAGGCAATTATCAGATCGGCACAATAAATCTGGTGGAATTCCAAGCCCAAAAGTCGTAAACTACAAATATTACTGTCTCATTTTAAAAATGTCTACATCTAGGATAATAATCAGTCGTAAATTGCGCTATTTTTGCATCTGATTTGTAGTATTTCAACAGTAACAGCATATTGTGGAGAGAAAATTTCCAGATGGGCAGCGGGTGGCCGACCGGATATGGCGTTCAGTTCATCAGCCAGCTAGAAACCACCAGCACTGTTGCGTCTCTTAATATTTATAGGATCTCTAGACCTCCATAATCCACATTTTCCATGAAACTCCCTTTTCCTACTATGTCC
The DNA here is from genome assembly GCF_032717465.1 of Coenobita brevimanus. Lineage (NCBI taxonomy): Eukaryota > Metazoa > Arthropoda > Malacostraca > Decapoda > Coenobitidae > Coenobita > Coenobita brevimanus. The sequence goes on along the minus strand of NC_137047.1, from coordinate 25,428,556 downwards.
GCTCTAAGCAGCTCGTATAAATATTTCTTAATCTTTAGATGATAGGGGTTTTCCCCTATATATCACCTAAAGACTAACACGTCATACGGTAGTCTGATATACCGGTATATAAAAAAGCAGTCTTAACGTAACTCATGAACTGAGATAACCTCGTAACTCTCTGGATATTAGGATCCCTCCTTAGCTGAAGGAATCTCCTAGTCGTTGCATGAAATATTCGTCTAGGCGCTGGAAATACTGTTAACTTGTTAACAGTCCCGTTTCCACTGATATCACTTTTCATGCCATACCAGTGTCTGAAATGCTCAAATAAATGTGGATATTAATACATCCTCGCGTAGCTAGAGTGCATGTGCCGTAACAAATCATTGTGATCATAAATGAGTAAAACTAGTGTGCCTAATGAGTAGCCAGGAAACATATACAAATCAGAATAACTAAAGATAACGAAAGGTGCCTGAACGATTTGGTGTAAAGCTGTAAGCTTTGACAACTTTGCAGTCTACTTACAAGCCTTATTAACTTATTTATCATGGCTTTGCGTAACTGTCAGGTAAGTTTATCTTTGACAGATGCAAAGTACGTTATGCTGTTTTGAACCATGGATATTACGGCCAAGTGACGTCAAGCACTAGACAGTTAAGTTCCAAACGTTGTGCTTCATAAAGTTGCTAAGTGGTGAGGAGGCAGCAACAGTGACGACCTTGGAGGAACCTGATCTATGGGGTGGCTGGTGCTACGCTGCCGGCAAAAAAGGGTGTTGGATACCGTGGAGCTGAATTTGTTGGTCCTCTCGACCCGCCCCACCCATCTTTTTTGTTATGTGACGATGGGAAGACGAGCAGGAGGTATAAAAGGAGGGAGCTCATCCTCTCTTACTGCAGACGACTTCTAACGGTTGACCAGCATGAAGGTAAGGGTAAATCTATATGGCATATAATGTGTGCTCCCAATTTCATCATACTTTCTGAAGAAAACTTGTGGTAGCTGAACATTCTTAGTATGATTTTATACTTGAACGGCGACAAACTATATTTCTCGTTTTCCATGTATCTATACAGGCTGTACTTGTCTTGGCGGCTGTTGCTGTGTGCAGCAGTGCACAGATGTTGGGCTATCCCAACGTGTTCGGGGGCATTTCAGGGATCTCCCTTGGCACGAAGTTCGGCGGCTTCGTCTCCTCCTACGGCCCCTACTCCCATTTTCTTCCTTATGCATACGGTCACCCAGCACCACTCATTAAGGCAGTAACCTCAAAGGATGCTGGCGAGGCAAAGATCAAGAGCCCTGCTATTACTCTGAAAACCGCCATTCCATCTCCAATTACTTCAATTGCTCCAGCTCACCTGACCTATGGCATGCCTTCTGTGGCACCTATTGCTCACATGGCTCCTCTTCGCTCCCAGCACCACACGCAGGACGTGTTTGGTCAGTACTCCTTCGGATTTAATGACGGTTTCTCCTCTCGGTCAGAAATGCGTGACGCCTTCGGTGTGGTCCATGGGTCTTACAATTACCTGGACGCCGATGGTCAGGTACAGACACAGAAATACGTAGCTGACGCCCTGGGCTTCCGTGTGGCCGGCACCAACCTGCCTGTGGCCCCTGACGCCCCGCAGCCCGCCCCCCTCGCCCTTCCAAAACCAGTGGAGGACACACCAGAGGTCGCCGCTGCTAAAGTTGATTTTCAGAAAGCCTACAGTGAGGCAGCTGCCGCAGCCTCCGCCGCCCCTGAGTCAAGAAAGAAAAGGTCAGTGATTGCACCTACCAGCATCCATTCTCCCCTGGGCTTCTCTTATGCCTTCCAAACACCTCTCCACTACTCATACCCGACTGCTTTCCCCTACACCACCGCTCACCCCGCCTACACCACCTACTCCACCGCCATGCCTGGAATCACCACTTACCCTGGCGTACCCGCTGTCACCACTTACACTGCCGGATCCTCTGCTGTTGTCGATGATGCTGAGCTGATGAAGGTGGTGCACAACCCCGGCCACGCCACCTCATTCCGCGTGTACTGAAGCTGATACACCAAAGGACTGAGGTTCACAGATAAACTTGTGATTTAATCCCTTTTGTATCTGTGATTTGGTTTTTCGGGAAGGACAAAGTGAGGATGAATTTTCCCTTCCGTTGTCTTCCCTGGAACGACAAATCTAAATTACAAGAAAAATTATTGTAAGCATTTTTTTTTTTTTCTGGAAGGACAAGGAAAGGAGAGAACAAAAATTTTCCGTGTATTCTGTTCCCCTTGCAAAAACATATCCTACTGTACTTACGACAGAAAATTGATCTCAAGTTTGTCTGTGGCAGATTCATAGTGTCAGACTCGAACGGATATACGCAACAAAGACGTAAATACACCTGAGTGCTCTACAGTTATATGTATAGTAATTGTCAGTGTGTGTGTGTGTATCATGACCTGTAATTTTTTATGTGCCCTTTTCCAAGACGGGCCTACCATCTTTTTGGCGGTCCCACCTCCGCACATCTCTTGTGTTGTTGTAAAAACTGAATAAACATCAATGCATTTATTTACCTTTTTTTTCCATCTCCAGAGTTACTAGACATAGGCTTGATATCTGAGCGCCTTAGACGTACCAAAATGATAATATGTACCAAAGTTTCTGTTGCTAAAAAATCAACCTCTAGATCAAATACGCAACTTGTGATCATCAGTCAATTTCATCAGCACATAATACACATTACCAGCTAAGAATTCAAAGTATTGTACTGTAAAAGGGAGAGAGGGCATTGAAAATGTCTGAGCAGCATTCAATGTAATTAAATGTTTTTACGGATGTGGTCGTAGCACACATACGCAGCATACAGAAGACTAACCAAGTAATGAACAAGTACGGATATACTCCACAAATTTTGAAGAATAATTCAGTCTTTTGTTATGTAAGTAGTTATGTGGTCTTTGATTGGCAGCTATTATATTTATCACTTACCAGATACTTAGCTAAAAGTTGTCGTCACGTAACGCTTACATAACAGGCATACTAATGTACTTACAATGTTTTTTTTTCACACTACAGCAGTCGGAAAATGATCAGACAATACAAGTAGAAAGAATAAGCATATATTTTTGTGTTTATGATTCTATACTGAGCAGGTAAGAAGACTGGAGCTAGTCTCAGGGTATCGCTGCGGTGTGTCTCTGGTAAGTTAGGATTGCTTAGTTGGATATGTGAAGCAATGTCAGAAAAAAAAAAAAAAAGGAAAGAAAGGAAAACTAAACAAGGCTTTGACTCTGATTTTCAAGGGTAATTATACAACTACATTATAACATTTCCACTTTCGAAATTTTGGCTGATGTATTGCTGACAACACTCCATAAAACTGATGCTGGCTGAGCTTTCACTCCCTGGTTCTCGGACAAAGGTGTGCTGTCGAATGTATCAGCTCCTCCGGGTGGGGTAGGAAGATGACATAAAATGTTCATACACAAACACACACACACACACACACACACACACACACACACACACACACACACACACAGAAAGAGAGAGAGAGAGAGAGAGAGAGAGAGAGATCTGCTTAAATTTTTAAGCATATCAGTGTAGTATGCTCATCGTGTCGTGACTAACAAGAAGGTATAGTTTCACGTGTTATCGCCAGAGATACAAAAGGATACAAAAGGTTCCAGCGGCTGATGTAATGCACTGAGCTGTTTTTGTCCAGCTCTTGCCGGGCCCACCCCACCCCACCCTCTGTTTTTGCCGATGAAGATGGGTGGAAGATGCAACGGTTGTGGGTACGCAAGAAAGACCCCTACCACCCCCTCTGCTCCATTCCTTGTTCTTCGCATTTCATCATTGAGAATTCTGCCTTTTTTTTTTTCTTTTTTAATAATAGCTACGACGCATTTTTTTTTACACGATGATTTACAGATTCTTAAGTTTAAAATCACGCAAACTTTGAACTTTCTCTAGGTTAAGATGATATTTGCGTTAACCACCTCACTACAACTCTGTCATGTAATTATTCTGGCTGCCTCGATAATTTACTGTGGAGAGTAAAGGTAGCATAACCGCTGGAAGGCCGTGAGGAGACCCCTGCTGGGCCGAAGGGAGGGGAAGGAACTCGTTTATTAAACTAGTTTGTGTGTGTGTGTGTGTGTGTGTGTGTGTGTGTGTGTGTGTGTGTGTGTGTACAGTACTTCCTTATGACTGTTTTTGATATAAATATGTCCAAAAACGTTTCACTTGACCAAGGACCGCCATGTCTGATATTAACTCTAAAAGACGATACTTATCTGGAAATATTGCCGTGGAAAGGTAGTACAGTGTTGGTATTATTCTGTTTACGAGCTACGGAAAACACACTGGAAAAATGGGTGAAATTCCAGCCATTTAAGGTGGACTGTCTATAGTTATGTGCCGTTTGTTTTTCTTTTTTTTTCCTTTTAAGCAAGGAAGAAGGAACCAAAGGCCCGGGGCAAGCAAATTGTTCCCTCAAAGAAAAAACAAAAATAAGATATCAGAGAGCCAAATTCAAGATCCATTTATTTCGAGATGCCTGGACACACTGCGTGTGAAAGACTGGAGATCATAGGCACTAGGAAATGCAGACTGAGGGAGACAGTTCCAGTGCTGACCTGTTGCATACATGGAGGACTGAGAGCAACGGTTAACTCTTGCATTAGAGAGCTGGACAAAAAAAAGGATGAGAATTTGTTATCAGACGGATGCTACCCTCCCACTGTAGTGGTGGAGAGATGCATGCAGACAGTTCAGAGGAACAGGGATAATTGAAATAGCGATAGAAAAGAGTTAAAGATGCAACAGTGCAGCGTAGAGACAGAGGTTGAAGGGAGCCGGTAAGAGAAGAATTAATGAAACGAAAAGCCTTTGACTCCACCCTATTGAGAAGAGCTGTTTGTGGGGAGCCTCCCCACACATGAGTTGTACTCTACACAGGGGCGAATAAAACCCGTGTATGAAGACAACAACTGTGCAGGGGTAAAGAAGGCGCAGAGTCAGATTGGCACACCTAATCTCTTGGAAGCAGATTTTACAAGAGAGGTAATCTTTCCAAGATAAATCCCGAGAGAATGAAATCCCAAGCATGTTTAAAGAAGATGTAGGATTGAGTTGAATATTGTTAGAAATTATAGGGGACTCCTGCTGAAGATTTTGTAGGATTTGAAGATGTAAGAACTGAGTTTCTGATGCGATAAAAACAACAAGATTACTTTTACCCCAATCAAAAATATGAACAAAGTCAGACATTATGTGTTCTATAGCCTCATCCCTTGTTAGTATGTTAGCTTTGTTAACTGCCGCTGTACAATCATGGATTTCATGTTGTCAGTTATTACAATCCCTAAACCTGTTTTTTAAATTAACGTCTCGAGTTGTATATTGTTTTGGGGGTGATTAAATTATTTCATTTTTACCTCGGAGACGGGCCACTTAGAGTTTATCAGATTTAAATTTACATCTTACTTAGGATTCCCATTAAACAGTATATGAAAGACTGAGTTGAATTAGTTGAGTTTTTGTGGGTGTAACTACTTTACTCTCAACTTTAGTCTCGTCAGTAAAATGGATATGTTACAAAAGAATATTCGCCATTATCTTTATGACGAATTAAGGATAAGAAGCCATCCCTGACTCTTGAGGTAAACTACTGGTGAGAGTCCAGTTACCCTCCCTCGTTCCCCACCCTCTCTCCCTCTCTCTCTCTCTCTCTCTCTCTCTCTCTCTCTCTCTCTCTCTCTCTTTTCCTGTATGTCTGGTGTGTGTGTGTGTGTGTGTGTGTGTGTGTGTGTGTGTGTGTGTGTGTGTGTGATTTGATACGTAACTATAACAACAGATAAAACTTTAATTCCATAGATCAGACCGTCGATATAGGATAAAAAATAAAAATAAATAAATAAAGCTCGTTGCTACCTGAGATTTGGGCACTAATATTCACCATCTGTAGTATGATACGTTGGGGATTTAACTTTCAGAACTGTGCCTGTGAAAATGAAAACAGGCGATATTATTTCACCACAACCATTCAGTACGTTCATGACAAGATGAACGGTTCCTATAAAAGCATAATAAACAATTGCTCTAAGTACCGACAAAATATTAGCTTTGCCAAAGGTATTGTATTTTAGTCAGCTGAGAGAACAGTAACAAGCCACTGTTGGCAGACTTAAAACATGATTCATTCCTAAATATGCACAAGTGAATGAAATACAGTATTATAAATGTACTATAACAATACAGTATTTGGAAGGCAAGGACTACAATATTCTTTGAAATAAGTGAGGCTACTAAAATAAAGATCATATAGAAGAGAAAGGAGGTAGTCGTTCCAGGATGAGCCAATATTTTTCCCTTTTAGCTTTCAACACAGGTTTCACAAAAACGAGACCTAACTGTGATGAGAAGATCACCTAAAAACATCCAGTAAAGCCCAGAGGGGAAACGTGGGAATGAGTGTCATTCTAGCTACGGACTAGTGCAAACGTTACGCAAACATTAAGTATTGTTGGGTCAAAAGATGAAAGGAGAGTACAGAACCAAGTTTCTCCTGTCTGATGAAGCTACAGTGCAATTTGTGTTAGTTTTAGTCTTTTTATGGATTACCGGACGCAAAGAATTTAATGATACTCGTAATATAGTGTAATGAAGGCAGTTTCAAGAGAAGGAAGAGAGATAATGATATTTGGAAGGAAAGAGAGATTATAGCAAGAGTACTTGATCAGTGTAAAGAGGTAAGTTGATTTGATTTCTAGGGTAGGTGATGGTCAAGGGGATAAGGAAGTCGTCTGTTGTCTGGAATAGCACCATTTCGATCCCAGGTTAGGTCTGGGAAGGGTATGAATTAAATCTATTTGAAACAGATTTTAGTGATCGCCTAGAAATCCCATTGACTAACACGCCCGCTAATATCAACACACCTAGTCCTGAATGAGAAAGCCCTAGCACCTATGCAATAAAAATGGTGAGTATTAATACCAGAGTGGTGACATGTAAAGATGAGTGGCACATGAGGACTGCTGGACCTAAAGGAACGAAGTCTTAAACCTGTGTTAAGAGTCGGACACAGGAAAATATAGTCGTTACGTTTTCATGAGTGAGAATAAGAGGCCCTAGGCAAGGAGTACTGAAGCAGGTTGTAGAAACGGGTGTGCTTGAGTGGAACATAGACTTTCATACGGAGCTGTGTAGGTTGAGTTGGGTTACTGTTGTTTACATAAGAGGACAGATGATGGTGATGATGATGACATGCACCTGAGAGTCAATAAGAAAGTGAATAAGTGATGTAAGAATAATAATAATAATAATAATAATAATAATAATAATAATAATAACAATAATAATAGACATCACGTCAAATAATTCCCATTGTTACTGTGGGATGGTTAGGATTATTAAGAAAAAAGGGATAAGGAGAACAAAAGAGAGAGAATCTGCAACCAGAGAACCGTTTAGTAAAAGAGATAACATATTAGTTGCCTATGATTTCTCGGTTCCTTTCCAAACGCCAAGCCATCCACATTTATCATGCTTATCTCCACACAGCTGCAAGTACAGGAATTCCGTCGACTACTTAGTTAACCCGTTCATGGCTGGGACAACTCTATAATACATTCAAGCTAATCCCATGCGATTTTTTTTTCAGTTGAGAGTGAGTTATAAATGAGCTTGTGTGTTAGTAATGGTACTTCCCGTCGTCCAGACAACTTCGGTATTATTTCCCAGCTACCAGTAGACGACGTTATTAATCTAAGTGAGTCATGGAATCCTGAATGATAAACTAGAACGCCCAGAGACGGTGCCCAATCGCCCGCCCGCTTTATTTTGGTTCCTCCTTACTCCAGTGACCTTCATCTTCATGATCGAACTTGATGTATATATAGCTAATAGCTAATGTCATACAAAAGTGAGGTTTCTAAGGCCGTCTAAACTTTCTAAAGTTAGAACCCGAAGTAATGGTATGGAAGTTACAAAGACGCGCAGACAAACAGGCAGACAAACGTTACCGAAAACGTTACCTACCTGGCACGTGGGGACGATGTGCAACCCTTGTCATGCACATCTCCATACATATTTCATCCACTCATTTCGGTCCCCTTAGTATCCATAAGTCTCATTTATTCAGTTACCTTATTAAACCATATTGATCATTTCACGTGTCCTCCTACCTTAATTCTCGTTTATACCTACCGTACTTCCACCACCCTCGTCATAATTATCTAGTCTCTTTTGTGATCATGTCATCTTAGCACACACTCATCGGTACATTGGTTAGTAATCTTCCAAACTCCACGTTTCGACGAAGCTCACGTTTTCGTATCATTTACCGCTGCCCATATAAATTTTTCTTAATTCATAAAGAGTACCCTCAGCTGCATAAAATAGCATCGACTTAGTCAGAATATCACCACTTAAGTACACTCTTAACTTAATGGGTAAAGAGAGACAGCCTCATTACCCTCTGCATGTCAGGAATTCCCTTTAACTGAAAGAAAATTGTCTGGTCGTAGCAAAAAAAAAAAAAAAAAAAAAAAAAAAGGAAATCGTCCAGTGGTAGCCAAAATAACATCTCGAAAACACTCTCTTAACTGTCAGTGGTTGATGAGTCCCACTTTCACAGTTTTCACTGTTGACTTTCCATGCCATATCAGTGTCTCATATCTTAACTTGTACGTGGACCAGTACACTTCTTGCTTATGTTGGAACGAATCTTCGCTGAGAGGATTAATGCAGAATAATGTAATCATTAAAATCAGAGAGAATGAGAGGTGTCTTAACGATTTATTGTATAGCTGCAATCTGACTATATATAAACTATATTTAGTTGCTTTGAACTATGCATAAAATACTGTCATATGGCGTCGAACAATAGACAGGTAATTTCCAATAGCTGTATTTTAAAAAGTTTCTAAGTGGTGAGAGTTCAGCAACATGGTAACCTTGGCGGAACCTATCTATGGGACGGGTGACAGTATGCGCATGGCAAAAAGGTTGCTGGATACCGTGGTGCTGAGGCTGTGAGTCCTCTCGGACCTGTCCCACTCACCTTTTTTTGTGATTTGACGACGAGACGATGAGTAGGGGGTATAAAAGAATGGAGCTCATCCCGTTTTGCCGCAGACGACTTCTAACAGTGGATCAACATGAAGGTAAAGGTAAATTTATACAGTATATGTGACTGGTGTTCTGAATCTGCTTCTGAACTGAAGTTTCTGCTAGTTGGGCATTCATACTCTGTGACATTATACTTGTACATAGACTGACTCTACATTACTCTTCTTTTCAAATACTTACACAGGCAGTTGTTGTTTTGGCGGCTGTTGCTGTGTGCAGCAGTGCGCAGATGCTGAGCTATCCCAGCGTGCTCGGGGGTATTTCAAGAATATCCCTTGGCTCGAACTTCGGCAGTTTCGCCACCTCCCACGGTCCCCACTACAGTCACGCCGCACCGGTCATTAAAGTAGTGGCCCCAGTGGATGCTCCTGTCTATGCGTCTCCAGATCCACTCATGCTCAAGATTAAAGGACCTGATGCTTCCGCATCTCCAGATCCACTAATGCTCAAGATCAAGGGACCTGATGCTTCCGCATCTCCAGATCCACTAATGCTCAAGATCAAGGGACCTGATGCTTCCGCATCTCCAGATCCACTAATGCTCAAGATCAAGGGACCTGATGCTTCCGCATCTCCAGATCCACTAATGCTCAAGATCAAGGGACCTGATGCTTCCGCATCTCCAGATCCACTAATGCTCAAGATCAAGGGACCTGATGCTTCCGCATCTCCAGATCCACTAATGCTCAAGATCAAGGGACCTGATGCTTCCACATCTCCAGATCCACTAATGCTCAAGATCAAGGGACCTGATGCTTCCGCATCTCCAGATCCACTAATGCTCAAGATCAAGGGACCTGATGCTTCCGCATCTCCAGATCCACTAATGCTCAAGATCAAGGGACCTGATGCTTCCGCATCTCCAGATCCACTAATGCTTAAGATCAAGAGTCCTGCTATTACTCTGGAACCCGCCGCTCCGATTGCTTCACACGCTTTGGCACCAGCTCACCTGACCTATGGCAAGCCGTCTGTGGCACCCATTGCTCATATGGCTCCTCTTCGCTCCCAGCACCACACGCAGGACGTGTTTGGTCAGTACTCCTTCGGATTTAATGACGGTTTCTCCTCTCGGTCAGAAATGCGTGATGCCTTCGGTGTGGTCCATGGGTCTTACAATTACCTGGACGCCGATGGTCAGGTACAGACACAGAAATACGTAGCTGACGCCCGGGGCTTCCGTGTGGCCGGCACCAACCTGCCTGTGGCCCCTGACGCACAGCAACCAGCCCCCCTCGCCCTCCCAAAACCAGTGGAGGACACACCAGAGGTCGCCGCTGCTAAAGCTGATTTTCAAAAAGCCTACAATGAGGCAGCTGCTGCAGCCTACGCCGCCCCTGAGTCAAGAAAGAAACGGTCAGTGATGACACCTACCAGCATCCATTCTCCCCTGGGCTTCTCTTATGCCTTCCAAACACCTCTCCACTACTCATACCCGACTGCTTTCCCCTACACCACCGCTCACCCCGCCTACACCACCTACTCCACCGCCATCCCTGGAATCACCACTTACCCTGGCGTACCCGCTGTCACCACTTACACTGCCGGAGCCTCTGCTGTTGTCGATGATGCTGAGCTGATGAAGGTGGTGCACAACCCCGGCCACGCCACCTCATTCCGCGTGTACTGAAGCTGATACACCAAAGGACTGAGGTTCGCAGATAAACTTGTGGCTTAATCCCTTTTGTATCTGTGATTTGGTTTTTCGGGAAGGACAAAGTGAGGATGAATTTTCCCTTCCGTTGCCCTCCCTGGAATGACAAATCTAAATTACAAGAAAAATTATTGTAAGCATTTTTTTTTTTCTGGAAGGACAAAGAAAGGAGAGAACAAAAATTTTCCGTGTATTCTGTTCCCCTTGCAAAAACATATCCTACTGTACTTACGACAGAAAATTGATCTCAAGTTTGTCTGTGGCAGAGTCATAGTGTCAGACTCGAACGGATATACGCAACAAAGACGTAAATACACCTGAGTGCTCTACAGTTATATGTATAGTAATTGTCAGTGTGTGTGTGTGTATCATGACCTGTAATTTTTTATGTGCCCTTTTCCAAGACGGGCCTACCATCTTTTTGGCGGTCCCACCTCCGCACATCTCTTGTGTTGTTGTAAAAACTGAATAAACATCAATGCATTTATTTACCTTTTTTTTTTTTTCCATCTCCAGAGTTACTAGACATAGGCTTGATATCTGAGCGCCTTAGACGTACCAAAATGATGATATGTACCAAAGTTTCTGTTGCTAAAAAATCAACCTCTAGATCAAATATGCAGCTTGTGATCTGCAGTCAATTTCATCAGCACATAATACACATTACCAGCTAAGAATTCAAAGTATTGTACTGTAAAAGGGAGAGAGGGCATTGAAAATGTCTGTGCAGCATTCAATGTAATTAAATGTTTTTACGGATGTGGTCGTAGCACACTTACGCAGCATATAGTAGACTAACCAAGTAATGAACAAGTACGGATATACTCCACAAATTTTGAAGAATAATTTAGTCTTTTGTTATGTAAGTAGTTATGTGGTCTTTGATTGGCAGCTATTGTATTTATCACTTACCAGATACTTAGCTAAAAGTTGTCGTCACGTAACCCTTACATAACAGGGATAGTAATGTACTTACAGTGTCATAATTTTTTTTTTTTTTTTTTTTACACTACAGCAGTTGGGAAATGATCATACAACACAAGTAGAAGGAGTAAGTACATATTGTATTTATGATTCTATACTGAGCAAGTAAGAAGATGGGAGCTAGTCTCAGGGTATCGCTGTAGTGTTGTCTCTGTTAAGTTAGAATTGCTTGGTTGGATACGTGAAGCAATGTCAAAGAAAAAAAAAAAAGAAAGAAAGAAAGGAAAACTAAACAAGGCTTGGACTCTGCTTTCCAACTAGTTTCTAACATTTCCACTTTCGAAATTTTGGCTGATGTATTGCTGACAACACTCCATAAAACTGATGTTGGCTGAGCTTTCACTCCCTGGCTCTTGGACAAAGGTGTACTGTCGAATGTATCAGCTCCTCCGGGTGGGGTAGGAAGCTGACAAAAAGTTCACACACACACACACACACACACACACACACACACACACACACACACACACACACACACACACACACACACAGATCTGCTTAAATTTTCAAGCATATCAGTGTTGTATGCTGATCGCTTCGTGACTGACAAGAAGGTATAAATTCAGACGTTATCGCCAGAGATAAAAAAGGATACAAAAGGTTCCAGTAGCTGATGTAATGCACTGAGCTGTTTTTGTCCAGCTCTTGCCGTGCCCACCCACCCCACCCTCTGTTTTTGCCGATGAAGATGGGTGGAAGATGCAACGGTTGTGAGTACGCAAGAAAGACCACACCCACCATCCCCTTTGCTCCATTCCTTGTTCTTCGCATTTCATCATTGAGAATTCTGCCTTTTTTTCTTCTTTTTTAATAATAGCTACGACGCATTTTTTTTTTTTACACGATGATTTACAGATTCTTAAGTTTAAAATCACGCAAACTTTGAACTTTGTCTGGGTTAAGATGACATTTGCATTAACCTCCTCACTACAATTCTGTCATGTAATTATTCTGGCTGCCTCGATAATTTACTGAGGAGAGTAAAGGTAGCATAACCGCTGGAAGGCCGTGAGGAGACCCCTGCTGGGCCGAAGGGAGGGGAAGGAACTCGTTTATTAAACTAGTTTGTGTGTGTGTGTGTGTGTGTGTGTGTGTGTGTGTGTGTGTGTGTGTGTACAGTACTTCCTTATGACTGTTTTTTATATAAATATGTTCAAAAACGTTTCACTTGACCAAGGACCGCCATGTCTGATATTAACTCTAAAAGACGATACTTATCTGGTAATATTGCCGTGGAAAGGTAGTACAGTGTTGGTATTATTCTGTTTACGAGCTACGGAAAACACACTGGAAAAATAGGTGAAATTCCAGCCATTTAAGGTGGACTGTCTATAGTTATGTGCCGTTTGTTTTTCATTTTTTTTCTTTTAAGCAAGGAAGAAGGAACCAAAGGCCCGGGGCAAGCAAATTGTTCCCTCAATGAAAAAACAAAAATAAGATATCAGAGAGCCAAATTCAAGATCCATTTATTTCGAGATGCCAGGACACACTGCGTGTGAAAGACTGGAGATCATAGGCACCAGGAAATGCAGACTGAGGGAGACAGTTCCAGTGCTGACCTGTTGCATACATGGAGGACTGAGAGCAACGGTTAACTCTTGCATTAGAGAGCTGGACAAAAAAATAATGAGAATTTGTTATCAGACGAGTGCTACCCTCCCACTTTAGTGGTGGAGAGATGCATGCAGACAGTTCAGAGGAACAGGGATCATTGAAATAGCGAAAGAAAAGAGTTAAAGATGCAACAGTGCGGCGGAGAGACAGAGGTTGAAGGGAGCCGGTAAGACAAGAGTTATTGAGACGAAAAGCCTTTGACTCCACCCTATTGAGAAGAGCTGTTTATGGGGAGCCTCCCCACACATGAGTTGTACTCTACACAGGGGCGAATAAAACCCATGTATGAAGTCAACAACTGTGCAGAGGTAAAGAAGGCACAGAGTCAGATTGGCACACCTAATCTCTTGGAAGCAGATTTTACAAGAGAGGTAATCTTTCCAAGATAAATAACGAGAGAATGAAAAACCAAGCATGTTTAAAGAAGATGTAGGATTGAGTTGAATGTTGTTAGAAATTATAGGGGACCCCTGCTGAAGATTTTGTAGGATTTGAAGATGTAAGAACTGAGTTTCTGATGCATTAAAAACAACAAGATTACTTTTACCCCAATCAGAAATATGAACAAAGTCAGACATTATGTGTTCTATAGCCTCATCCCTTGTTAGTATGTTAGCTTTGTTAACTGCCGCTGTACAATCATGGATTTCATGTTGTCAGTTATTACAATCCCTAAACCTGTTTTTTAAATTAACGTCTCGAGTTGTATATTGTTTTGGGGGTGATTAAATTATTTCATTTTTACCTCGGAGACGGGCCACTTAGAGTTTATCAGATTTAAATTTACATCTTACTTAGGACTCCCATTAAACAGTATATGAAAGACTGAGTTGAATTAGTTGAGTTTTTGTGGGTGTAACTACTTTACTCTCAACTTTAGTCTCGTCAGTAAATCTGGATATGTTACAAAGGAATATTCGCCATTATCTTTATGACGAATTAAGGATAAGAAGCCATCACTGACTCTTGAGGTAAACTACTGGTGAGAGACCAGTTACCCTCCCTCGTTCCCCACCCTCCCTCCCTCTCTCTCTCTCTCTCTCTCTTTTCCTGTATGTCTGGTGTGTGTGTGTGTGTGTGTGTGTGTGTGTGTGTGTGTGTGATTTGATACGTAACTATAACAACAGATAAAACTTTAATTCCATAGATCAGACCGTCGATATAGGATAAAAAAAAAATAAATAAATAAATAAAGCTCGTTGTTACCTGACATTTGGGCGCTAATATTCACCATCTGTAGTATGATACGTTGGGGATTTAACTTTCAGAACTGTGCCTGTGAAAATGAAAACAGGCGATATTATTTCACCTCAACCATTCAGTACGTTCATGACAAGTTGAACGGTTCCTATAAAAGCATAATAAACAATTGCTCTAAGTACCGACAAAATATTAGCTTTGCCAACGGTATTGTATTTTAGTCAGCTGAGAGTACAGTAACAAGCCACTGTTGGCAGACTTAAAACATGATTCATTCCTAAATATGCACAAGTGAATGAAATACGGTATTATAAATGTGTTATAACAATACAGTATTTGGAAGGCAAGGACTACAATATTCTTTGAAATAAGTGAGGCTACTAAAATAAAGATCATATAGAAGAGAAAGGAGGTAGTCGTTCCAGGATGAGCCAATATTTTTCCCTTTTAGCTTTCAACACAGGTTTCACAAAAACGAGACCTGTGATGAGAAGATCACCTAAAAACATCCAGTAAAGCCCAGAGGGGAAACGTGGGAATGAGTGTCATTCTAGCTACGGAATAGTGCAAACGTTACGCAAACATTAAGTATTGTTGGGTAAAAAGATGAAAGGAGAGTACAGAACCAAGTTTCTCATGTCTGATGAAGCTACAGTGCAATTTGTGTTAGTTTTAGTCTTTTTATGGATTACCGGACGCAAAGAATTTAATGATAATATAGTGCAATGAAGGCAGTTTCAAGAGAAGGAAGAGAGATAATGATATTTGGAAGGAAAGAGAGATTATAGCAAGAGTACTTGACCAGTGTAAAGAGGTAAGTTGATTTGATTTCTAGGGTATATGATCGTCAAGTGGATAAGGAAGTCGTCTGTTGTCTGGAATAGCACCATTTCGATCCCAGGTTAGGTCTGGGAAGGGTATGAATTAAATCTAATTGAAACAGACTTTAGTGATCGCCTAGAAAGCCCATTGACTAACACGCCCGCTAATATCAACACACCTAGTCCTGAATGAGAAAGCCCTAGCACCTATTCAATAAAAATGGTGAGTATTAATACCAGAGTGGTGACATGTAAAGATGAGTGGCACATGAGGACTGCTGGACCTAAAGGAACGAACTCTTAAACCTGTGCTAAGAGTCGGACACAGGAAAATATAGTCGTTACGTTTTTCATGAGTGAGAATAAGAGGCCCTAGACAAGGAGTACTGAAGCAGGTTGTAGAAACGGGTGTGCTTGAGTGGAACATAGACTTTCATACGGAGCTGAGTGGGTTGAGTTGGGTGACTGTTGTTTACATAAGAGGACAGATGATGGTGATGATGATGACATGCACCTGAGAGTCAATAAGAAAGTGAATAAGTGATGTAATAATAATAATAATAATAATAATAATAAATATCACGTCATATAATTCCCATTGTTACTGTGGGATGGTTAGGATTATTAAGAAAAAAAGGATAAGGAGAACAAAAGAGAGAGAATCTGCAACCAGAGAACCGTTTAGTAAAAGAGATAACATATTAGTTGCCTATGATTTCTCGGTTCCTTCCCAAACGCCAAGCCATCCACATTTATCATGCTTATCTCCACACAGCTGCAAGTACAGGAATTCCGTCGACTACTTAGTTAATCCGTTCATGGCTGGGACAACTCTATAATACATTCAAGCTAATCCCATGCGATTTTTTTTTCAGATGAGAGTGAGTTATAAATGAGCTTGTGTGTTAGTAATGGTACGCTTCCCGTCGTCCAGACAACTTCGGTATTATTTCCCAGCTACCAGTAGACGACGTTATTAATCTAAGTGAGTCATGGAATCCTGAATGATAAACTAGAACGCCCAGAGACGGTGCCCAATCGCCCGCCCGCTTTATTTTGGTTCCTCCTTGCTCCAGCGACCTTCATCTTCATAATCGAACTTGATGTATATATAGCTAATAGCTAATGTCATACAAAAGTGAGGTTTCTAAGGCCGTCTAAACTTTCTAAAGTTAGAACCCGAAGTAATGGTATGGAAGTTACAAAGACGCGCAGACAAACAGGCAGACAAACGTTACGGTACCGAAAACGTTACCTACCTGGCACGTGGGGACGATGTGCAACCCTTGTCATGCACATCTCCATACATATTTCATCCACTCATTTCGGTCCCCTTAGTATCCATAAGTCTCATTTATTCAGTTACCTTATTAAACCATATTGATCATTTCACGTGTCCTCCTACCTTAATTCTCGTTTATACCTACCGTACTTCCACCACCCTCGTCATAATTATCTAGTCTCTTTTGTGATCATGTCATCTTAGCACACACTCATCGGTACATTGGTTAGTAATCTTCCAAACTCCACGTTTCGACGAAGCTCACGTTTTCGTATCATTTACCGCTGCCCATATAAATTTTTCTTAATTCATAAAGAGTACCCTCAGCTGCATAAAATAGCATCGACTTAGTCAGAATATCACCACTTAAGTACACTCTTAACTTAATGGGTAAAGAGAGACAGCCTCATTACCCTCTGCATGTCAGGAATTCCCTTTAACTGAAAGAAAATTGTCTGGTCGTAGCAAAAAAAAAAAAAAAAAAAAAGGAAATCGTCCAGTGGTAGCCAAAATATCTCGAAAACACTCTCTTAACTGTCAGTGGTTGATGAGTCCCACTTTCACAGTTTTCACTGTTGACTTTCCATGCCATATCAGTGTCTCATATCTTAACTTGTACGTGGACCAGTACACTTCTTGCTTATGTTGGAACGAATCTTCGCTGAGAGGATTAATGCAGAATAATGTAATCATTAAAATCAGAGAGAATGAGAGGTGTCTTAACGATTTATTGTATAGCTGCAATCTGACTATATATAAACTATATTTAGTTGCTTTGAACTATGTATAAAATACTGTCATATGGCGTCGAACAATAGACAGGTAATTTCCAATAGCTGTATTTAAAAAAGTTTCTAAGTGGTGAGAGTTCAGCAACATGGTAACCTTGGCGGAACCTGATCTATGGGACGGGTGGCAGTATGTGCATGGCAAAAAGGTGCTGGATACCGTGGTGCTGAGGCTGTGAGTCCTCTCGGACCTGTCCCACTCACCTTTTTTTGTGATTTGACGACGAGACGATGAGTAGGGGGTATAAAAGAAAGGAGCTCATCCCGTTTTGCCGCAGACGACTTCTAACAGTGGATCAACATGAAGGTAAAGGTAAATTTATACAGTATATGTGACTGGTGTTCTGAATCTGCTTCTGAACTGAAGTTTCTGCTAGTTGGGCATTCATACTCTGTGACATTATACTTGTACATAGACTGACTCTACATTACTCTTCTTTTCAAATACTTACACAGGCAGTAGTTGTTCTGGCGGCTGTTGCTGTGTGCAGCAGTGCACAGATGCTGAGCTATCCCAGCGTGCTCGGGGGTATTTCAAGCATATCCCTTGGCTCGAACTTCGGCAGTTTCGCCACCTCCCACGGTCCCCACTACAGTCACGCCGCACCGGTCATTAAAGTAGTGGCCCCAGTGGATGCTCCTGTCTATGCGTCTCCAGATCCACTCATGCTCAAGATTAAAGGACCTGATGCTTCCGCATCTCCAGATCCACTCATGCTCAAGATTAAAGGACCTGATGCTTCCGCATCTCCAGATCCACTAATGCTCAAGATCAAGGGACCTGATGCTTCCGCATCTCCAGATCCACTAATGCTCAAGATCAAGGGACCTGATGCTTCCACATCTCCAGATCCACTAATGCTTAAGATCAAGGGACCTGATGCTTCCACATCTCCAGATCCACTAATGCTCAAGATCAAAGGACCTGATGCTTCCACATCTCCAGATCCACTAATGCTTAAGATCAAGAGTCCTGCTATTACTCTGGAACCCGCAGCTCCGATTGCTCCACACGCTTTGGCACCAGCTCACCTGACCTATGGCAAGCCGTCTGTGGCACCCATTGCTCATATGGCTCCTCTTCGCTCCCAGCACCACTCGCAGGACGTGTTTGGTCAGTACTCCTTCGGATTTAATGACGGTTTCTCCTCTCGGTCAGAAATGCGTGACGCCTTCGGTGTGGTCCATGGGTCCTACAATTACCTGGACGCCGATGGTCAAGTACAGACACAGAAATACGTAGCTGACGCCCGGGGCTTCCGTGTGGCCGGCACCAACCTGCCTGTGGCCCCTGACGCACAGCAACCAGCCCCCCTCGCCCTCCCAAAGCCAGTGGAGGACACACCAGAGGTCGCCGCTGCTAAAGCTGATTTTCAAAAAGCCTACAATGAGGCAGCTGCTGCAGCCTACGCCGCCCCTGAGTCAAGAAAGAAACGGTCAGTGATGACACCTACCAGCATCCATTCTCCCCTGGGCTTCTCTTATGCCTTCCAAACACCTCTCCACTACTCATACCCGACTGCTTTCCCCTACACCACCGCTCACCCCGCCTACACCACCTACTCCACCGCCATGCCTGGAATAACCACTTACCCTGGCGTACCCGCTGTCACCACTTACACTGCCGGATCCTCTGCTGTTGTCGATGATGCTGAGCTGATGAAGGTGGTGCACAACCCCGGCCACGCCACCTCATTCCGCGTGTACTGAAGCTGATACACCAAAGGACTGAGGTTCACAGATAAACTTGTGATTTATTTTGTAACTGTGATTTGTTCTTGCAGGAAGGACAGGGAGAGGGTAAAATCTTCCTGTTTCTTGTTCTTCTTGCTCATTCAGTTTTAATTACGAAAGAAAAATTATCACAAGTTCTATTTTTCTGGAAGGGAAGAGAGAGAGAGAGAGAGAGAGAGAGAGAGAGAGAGAGAGAGAGAGAGAGAGAGAGAGAGAGAGAGAGAGGAGAAATTTTGCAGGTACTGATCTTCCTGCAAAAACAGATCCTGGTTACGAAAGGGAATCGTTCAAAAGTTTGTTTGTGACTCTCGCCTCATATTCAGTGTCAGACCCGAACGGAGATATGCAGCAATGACGCAAAAACATGTGAAGGCTTTACTGTTGTGTGTGTGTGTGTGTGTGTGTGTGTGTGTGTGTGTGTGTGTAGCGAACTTACATCTCGTCTGCCTTTTCCACCAGAGGCCTACCATCTCTCTTGCTGCACCACCACCTCAAACTTTTGTGTTGTTGTGGCTAAAACTGAATAAAAAAAAATGCATTTACTTATTTTTTTCACTTTTAATCTCACTGAATATAGTATGATGTTAGAGTACTTTATATACTCCCCGCCAGTCTCTAGCATAATAAACTGCATTTTTCTATTGACAACCAATCAACTTAACTTTAGCATAAAACACACACCTTAGGATCTACCCCTCTCAACTCTACATATATTAAGCATGATCATCTAAGAAATTAAAAAGTTACAAAAGGAACACAGAACACTTAAATATATATATATATATATATATATATATATATATATATATATATATATATATATATATATATATATATATATATATATATATATATATATATATAATGGAAACAATTGTAATACACGTACATACTGTGGACCTACTAAATCATCAAGTGTTTATACTGTATAGTCTTATTCAGATACTGAAGCATGATGTTTTATGTTATGTAATTAGCTGCATGTTCTTTCAGTGGTAAGTATTTATCACTTACCAAACACTTCACTGGTGCTGGCTAGGGATGTCTATATGTGGTGGCACCGACAGAACTGTGTGATTTAATTGCCAGGTTATCGGCTACAAATGTCTCTCACCTCCCTCCTTGTCCCCAAAAGGAGGATGGTGAGCTGCTGGAGAAGGGTAATTCCAGCGTGCAGTTCAGTAGGTTTTCATGAAGGCAGTAACAACAAGCAAACATTTATCTAAAAACTGTCTTCGTGTAACAATACTTTAACTGAGGTATACTGTAGTTACGAAGCCTACTTATCGTATTATTCCTTAATTCTACATTGCAATACAGTAGCTGGAAGTTAATCAGGAAATGGAAGTAAAAAGAATACGTATGTATATTTGTACTTTCAACTCTAATGTTTACTGAGCTGATAATAAGACAAAAGAAAGTACATCTCTGATGAGTTAGAAATGTTTGGTTGGATGATACATGAAGCAAAACCGGGAAAAAAGGAAAGGAAATAAACCTTAAACATATATTTCATACAGTATTTTTGCCGGCAATTTCTAACATGTTCGTCCGTGATTCCTAACAATGATCCTGCCTGGTATGGTTGCACCTAACCAATATACTGTACCTTCACTGATCACTGGGATGCACAAATCTTTTCGCCATGGCAAGGTATGGTTACTTTGATGAAATCTAACCTTTACAGTTTAGAAATCTATGGAAATCCCTACTGATGTGCTACTAAACAAACCTTTACTGGCCGTTTAAATTGCAACGCTGGCTGCGCCCTCGCTCCTTCGTCCTTGGCCAGAGCTGTACTGCCTAGTGTATCACTTCCTCCGGGCGGGGTGAGAAGTTTGCGTAACAGGCTCATAAAAAAGAAATAACACTGGCAATCTTAATGCATGCCAGTCTGGTTACTGGAAAAAAAAAAAAAAAAAAAAAAAAAACAGAATATCAATGACTTTTACTTTATCAGGTGAGATAGAAAGGGATATGTAAAATTACAGCGAGTGTTCTAAGGCACTGTGTTATTTTGCATGCCTAGCTGTTACCGCCTCGACCCCACCCTTTGTTTTTGCCGGCGAAGATGAGCGGAAGATGCGGTGGCCGTGGGTATATAAGAAGAGCTCCACCCGACACTTTTGCTTCATTCCTTGTCCTTCCCAGTTCAGTATGGGAATTCTGGTGAGTTTTGAGCTGTAAGGCATAGTTTTATGACACGTTTATTCGTAAATTTATTATGTGTTTCTAACTATGAACTTTCTCATAGCTTTTGTGTTATTTTTGTTGACGTGCTCACTTTGATGACGTATTTTTATATTCATTCCTGCTGCCTTTGGAGTATAGAGACTGTAGGTCCACTGGCAGGACGCAAGGTGGTATGTGGCGGACTGAGGGGAAGGGAAGGAACCCGTTTGTCTCGTTTGTTAACCCTTTAGCTGCTACCACCACCACTTGATTTCGTTTTGCCCAGGAGAACCAGCCACAACAGGTGTTACACACTGTCCAGTTTAACATTTACGTTGCTAATTATGAACATTACATTTCAAACAGACTAACTACAGCCTATTTATTAAATCTCAGGAATGCTAGTCGTAGCTAAAGAATTTGCGTTGTGAGACAAGAGGGGAATTCGTTCAGTAGGGTAGGCCTCAGTTCCTTCTGAGTTTATGTAACCACTAAATATCCCTGTCTTTCATAGGAAGCAGTAAAGTTTCGTGCCTTTTACCACAGAGTATCTGTATGAGTCAGGATTCTTAATTGTACGGTAACTATTACTATATATTGAGATCAACTGTGACTGTCACTCCCGAAGTCCGTCTTGCTCTCATCTCATCCCAGCTGGAAGCAGTCCCACAAAAACAAGCTCATATATCTCACTTAGGTTAAGCTTCTTCCACTCGATCCATAATTTCTCTCCTTAATTAATACTGTACATATCGCATGAGTACTTAAATTGGTTTAGTTGGTGCATTGTAGCTGTGTTCCTTTTAATAACATTAGAGTGAGACTGTTATTATCAACAGTCAAAACAATGTAAGTCATTGAAATAGCGAAAATTTTGAAAGATGAAAAATACATGTAACAATATAATTCTTGAATGCATAATTAAAATTAATTAAGTATTCATTGGGCCACAAACTTTTTAACATAGGTAAAAGTGGGCCTCGAGTACCAAAAGTTTAAGAACGCTTGCTTATGACGATATTATTTAAATATTGGGACCCTGCAGCAGTAAGATGGGCAGAAGCAATCTCCAGTACCCTCCTCCATCATGAGAGATATCCCCTAAGTTAAGTATAAACCTTTGGTAGGAACAGGAATAAAGCAAAAAATACGTCCTCAGACTAAAAGGGCCAATCATAGAAAAAACTTTTTTGCTGTTAAAGTTTGGATAAAGGAAAGTAACGCTACATTTCCCTACAGGCGCTGGTGTGGGTGGCTGTGGTGGCTGGATGCTGTTCTGGACAGCTGGTGCGGTACTCTTTCAACTTCCATGATGGCCCCGCTACAAGAGTTGAGACGCTGGATGCATCTGGGTTCGTTCGTGGTACTTTTAATTACCTCGACGCCCGGGGTAACCTCAAGACGCAACACTATGACTACTTAGTAGAGAACTCTGGGCCACAAATCGATTTCGTGCTACCAAAGGATCCTCCTCCAGCTTCTAAACCTGTGTCACAGACTTTACTCTCCCAGGACACCGCTGAAGGCAAGGAGGCAGTTGGATCTAACCAAGAAACCACGGATCTCCTCGATGATGGACATGGTGCAGAGACTTCCACTGACCTTGGTACATCCGAGCAAAACGCTGAGGTTCTGAATACCCCAACAGGAGATGCAAGTGCTGCTTCCCAAGACTCTCGTACGAAGCGGTCCCTGCTAGTCAGTCCTAGCTATTACCCACCTCTTCGCTTCTCATACGGCTATTCTGCCCCACTCCCATACTCCCATCCCACTTTCCTGAACTAGCCCCTTCCCTACGCCTCCCCTGTCCCCACCTTCACGACCGACAGCGTTGGCTTCCCCCCAGCCGTCTTGGGGAACACCGAGCTCCTGACGGTGGTGCAGAATCCCGGTTATGCCACCTCCTACCGCCTACAATGAGATGGAGCTACTGTCAAAGTTTTGTGGAGTACTAAGTTAGTATGGTGACACCTCACATAAGTGACAATACCTGCTTATTGATTTCATGCTTTGGTAAAATTGTAGGTGTACCTTCTGAATAAACAACTTTCCTTGTATATTAACTTTCAGTTCCTGCGTTTTCTGCTGTTTTGTTGCTCGTATTGCAATCATTTGCTTGTTTGATAAAGTTATCAGGCAAATATTCACGTACAGAAAAATTACACCTCGATTTACCATAAAATTCAGTTTCATATGGAGGTACATAAGGCAACTAACTATAACTCTGCAGTGCCTCTAAGCAAGCCAGAAAAGAGGTCAACTGAAGATAAAACACTGACATGCCCTGCCCTCAACTGCTGACATACTTTAAGGCAAGGCAGAGTGAGGTGCGGACCAAGAATCAATGACCTTGCCTCCATAATTATTTGATGGGGTTTTGATCTAACGCCGGCAATACTGAAACACAGAAGGGATAAACGACCATAGTTAAATATGATGGATTTAGTGAGTACTGATATGATGACAGCGATTTACTCTAGGATATTATGTTTAGAATTTTCTGGTCTATCTCTGGTTTGGCGGACACCGGTGGAGGGAAGGGTGATATCATGCAAGAATACCAACACACACACACACACACACACATGGAGAGGACACACACACACACACACTCTCTAATCTTTACTATATTATCAGACTGTCGCCTAAGTGGACATTGGAAAAAAATGAAGTAGTGGAGCACGACCAGCTGTCAACACCTTTGATTAATGCTGACAATTAACACTGACAAGAAGGATGTGCGGATCCCACACTCTCAGGCACAGATTCACATTATAATTGAAATAATGATCCTGTTCGAATGGCCTTTGCAGTCCCTTTTTCAATTTTTACTGGAAGAGTTACAAACAAAAAGACAAGGCATGAACGACTATTCTGCTGCTGTGGGTCTAAAGAGATAACCCCATATGTAGAGTTGTTAAGTGGTTCAATTGAAAAAATGACAATGTTGCTAAAAAAAATATTTAAAATTCAAGTAACGATGAATGAGGGGATCGTGGAGATGTGGAGTATTAGGGAGACAGAGAAGTACCATAATTAGGTGTCATTCAATAAATGTAAAATGATGTTAACCCCTTAATTCAGAGGATGCAGTTCTGGTACTATATTTTTGCTATTTTCTTATTATTTTATTCGTATTCCGGGAAACTTTTCGTATTCGAGGAAAACAAACATAACTTTCTTATCTCCGCACACGACAGGGTTTCCTGCGCTGTGTAAAATCATCTGTTGGTAGCGAGAAGACATAAAGACAACCACAGTGAAGGAGTTAAGGAGTTAATATCACGGTGTAAAGATAAATCATAAACTAGATATGTAAACGTATATAGGTACAGTATTTCATGGACATTATGATAGATATTCGATGTTCTTGGCACACACCAAATGAGAGCAAGTGGCAGGCGTGGTCAGAATGCATAAGGGAAAACCAGGAAATTGGAAGGAGGACGTGGCTGAGCTGGGTGGTGGGTGGGTCAGCCTTGGGAGAACAGGATGGGTGGAGAGATGTTATGTGTGAAATGAATAACGATAAATGAGTAAAACGTATGTACAGATGGACTAGTTTGTGGGATGGAGTCAGGATTCCATGCCAGTGAGTGCTTGTTGATAGTTCTCCCTCTTTCGTGCATTCCCTTTCCCAATTTTCCGGAGTCAACATCACCCTATCCGTAGGTGGGAAAAACAGGTCATGACGATGATGATATGAATAATTCGACACAATTCGATTAGTCACGTACACACAAAGGAAAAAAAAACTCCTGTGAGACGGAAGTGATACAATACTTGTATAATAATAAAATAAAAAGCCTACAGTAATTTTTCCCAATAAAGAAGGCATACAAATTCCAAAGTTAATTAAAGAATCTGAGATATACCTGGGGAACTAGGTAGGTAATGAAAAGTGTAAGTTATAGCCAGTTATAAGTCTAGGATTACGAGAGGAGTAGGCTGAACAGAAATGCAGAAGTTGTGAAATGGGGAGGACAGAAAACGCTGGGTTACCGTTACCTGAGTCACATGGTTTCAGTGTGGAGTGAAGATGATCCAAACAATTATTAAATGGATATTAAAAAAAACTTCAGTGAGCAATGAGATAGCTAGAGAGACTGTGAGTGCAACGAGGAACTATGGGGACAGATCTACATAATATAACATGATATGCAAGAAAGGGAAAATAAGAGAAGTAACATGGGTCTGTCGTGAAGCGGTAGATAAAATCATTTGACGTATTAAGAGTGAGTAACGATAACGCAGCGGTGAAGACGACTTGATACTCATAATTTCTCTTTAAATAGTCACTGGTACGGTAAGAGTAGCGTAGGCATTGCATGACATAGTAATACGGTGTGTGTGTGTGCGTGATAACACAGAATATATATATATATATATATATATATATATATATATATATATATATATATATATATATATATATATATATATATATATATATATATATGATGACTGTACGAATCACAGAGGAACTAGTTACTGGGGTATACCAAGGAAAGTGTATGGCAGGGTGTTTATAGAGACGGTACGTAGCATTAGATAACAAAGGATCAGAACAAGGTGAGTTTAGAAAATGTAGGGGAAGTGCAGACCAGATAATTATTTTTAGTCAGGGCATGAGAAGCACACACGAAAAGTAAGACGCTGTACAGTATGTTCCATTTATGGGCTTGGAGGCAGCATGGATTAAGAGGGGTTATGGTGTGTGTTGGACATACTCGTACGAGCATATGGTGTAGAAGGGAGTTTGCTGAGGGCAACAAAATCCTATTACAAATGTTTAGTACTGCATGTGTGGATGTGTGAAAGCAGCTTTGTGATCCTTTTATCGCTAATATAGTTGCAAGACAGGGATGTGTCAGGTTATCTTGAAAGTTCAGTTTATATAAGAACTGAGGAGTCAAGGAGTTTAAAGCAAGGACAGTAGGTTTTATGATGAACTTGAGATTAACTGGTAGACCTAATGAATGGAGTCTATCAACTTATGCTGTATGCTGACAATGCTCTTTGAGATGATAGAAAGTGAATGATGAGTTGCTAATGGAAGTGAATACGTTTGACAGAGTTTGAACAAGAGGCAAATTAAAAATGAATATGAAGAAACTTGAAGTAACTGTATATGAAAGGAATGAATATGACAAATTTTGACAGACAGTACAATAGAGAAACATGGTGAATGGCAGGGTCTAGATGGGAGGGAAAATGCGTAAGGAAGATAAAAGTCTTAAAAGTCTGGAACCCATACTGTAGAAATATGGCAAAACCCTGAGTGAGGTGAAAGGTGAGAGTACTGCAAGGGGGAAACGTAAATGGAGAGCTGGTTGTATTTTAAAGGAATGATGGTTCGTTAAGAGAGCCCTGCTTGAAAGAGTGTTGTTACCGACGCGCTCGCATGGGAGTGTAACCTGGGCAGTGAGTGACAAGGTTTCTGCGTTGTAAGCTGCATAAATGACTTTTCTCCAAACAGCTGCAGGCATCAGGACGGATCGTTTAAGTAATAGTGAAATTTATTAGCTTTACGAAATGAAAGAAAATAACAGGAATGAGGTGTGGAATTACTGAGTGAATGCAAAGGTATACATTCAGAAGATACGGACATAAGAGAAAAAAAAGTGTTCATATATAGGGTGCCAAAGAAAGTTTTCAGAAAATGAAATCTAGGTTGATGTTAGCAGAGGCAAAATATATGTGGTACAGAAGAAATTGGAGCAGGGTATTGGAGAGAGAAAAGGAAGAGGAGGAGGATTGTTTGATTCAATATGAACGTATGTGAAGATTTAGTAGCTTGGAGGAGGTGCTGTCATCATGGTCATCCCTTGTACAAGGGGTATATTTCCGTTCTGTATCCTTATTCGTCTCACCACCGGGAACCCTCAACCAGGAACAAAGCTCGCCCCGTCGTTTTCAAAACTAACCATAGTTTTTTATCGAAAATATGCTCAATGTACTAGGCAAAATAACTTGAATTTACCTAACCTATCCCACTAGGGCTGCTTGGCTGAGGTGGCTGGCTGTGATATTGAGACGAATACCCATACAGAACGAAAATATACGTCCGGAGGTTCCGAAGAAGGCACAAGTCGGTAATGATGATTAAGGTAATGGACTAGGAGCAGTTGGGCCCCTGGCCCCAGCACCCTCTTCCTTCAAGTTACTCCCTAAGACACATGTCGAATACGTGGGCAACATTCTTTTCCCCTGTCCCCAGGAATATCTGCTGCTGAGTAAGAGACAGGAATCCGAGATGTGCAAGAAGAACTTAAATACTATAGCATGACTGTCACACCTTGGACTTTAATTGTGTATCTAGTTACCAAGCTTGTAGTCATGCATCAACCTTTGGTTTGGTGGGCCAGTAGTTAAGGACATCCACCATCCACTCACTTGATACAGTGCTGCCAAAAAATGACTCTACTCTGCCTGAAAAAGCATGTAGGTTTCGGAACATCAGGAAACTATTACGGATGAGTGGTGTACTACGAACTTATCCCCGAGACTGGAAGAGAAAAAATACTGCTTCCGTATTTTCCGTGTGCTAAGTAGGCAGAAATCGATAGGGTAATATGGGCCAGGAATCCCGTTACCTTCTAAAAACTCCTTTGAAACGGTCCAGATGGCCTTGGGTTGGGTTCTGTGCGTGTTCAGGGCCAAATGATACTAGTAAAGCTCGTATGGCTGTGAAATGTGAGAAGTATGGGGGAAGAATTTAAGAGAAGTAGTGCACTTTTTTTTTTTTCTTTTTAACAAAAACTGGTTGTGGACGAGAAAGATGAGAAGTATGAAAGAAGAATGTAAAAGAGAAGTAGTACAGTTTTTTTTTTTTTTTTTTTTTAAGTTGTGGAAGAAAATGATGAGATGGAGAGCAGCGGATGAATGAGAAGTTATGACATGTTGCTCACGTATAAACACACATGGGTGGTGTAAAGGAGTTGGTTTGTTGAGGAATGATGTACGGCAGAGGGGTGTGCATTAATGTATCAACTACATGTGCATTTATGGCAAGTGTTAGTCTGTGATGGTGAAAGTGATGCTGATTATAACCGCCGCCGATGAAGTTGAACGGGGGTTATGTTTTCACTCATGTCAGTTTGTCTGTCTATGTACAAGACATCTCAAAAAGTTGTTATTGGATTTCAATGAGATCTGATGGATACGTGGGCAATGAGTCAAACAGAAGTTATTTAGATTTTGAGGGGAATTATGATCTGAATGCAGAATGATATACTGTAAATTTTATTAGCTTTGACGGAGGTCAACATTCTCTGACACTGTGTAACAAGGAAGACTAAGACCTCAGAATTAACTTACTACATGAGACCGTAAAAGTATTCGTCTGGTAGGGAAGAGGAATTACAGCGGTGAATAATAAATTTATTGATGTTGGCGGAGGTATGCACTCTCTGCGGGCTTTCTAGTTGCATATGCACCTTGTAAAGAATGAGATGTAGAAGAGTACAGGACAGATTTTGGGACCAACGAAAGAGAAGAATAGAATACGCGATAAGGAGTAACGGATTGTGATAAGGGATCAGAAATGAAAAATTAACACGGGCCTTGTAAAAGATGTAATGATGGGTTGTTTTGGGATGGTGGTGAGAAACGATAATGGACGGCGACTGAAGGACACATGTCAAGAAGGTTATATGTCTCTAATTCATCTTTCAAATGCATGGAAATACATGATTATATATGATACGAAAAAGGAAAGAATGCTGAGAGGAACCCGGAAAATTGTCGAGAAATGGATGCATGAGAATGTTAATGACATGAGCAATGAGAGAAAAAGTGCGGATATTTGTCTGACCATATGACTGTGGTATGCAGGGTGAAAATGAGAGGAGTTTGGCGGGTAGAGGGTGAGAGGAGTACTGAGGAGTGAAAGACTGAAAGTGTAAGGGATGAAACTATAGAAATGACAGATGAATATGAATGAAAGATGGCGACGTTATGAATACGATTATCTTTTTTTTTTTTTTTTTTTTTTTTTTTTTTTAGCTTAATCATGGTGTCCGATTTTAATGGCCTGGGGAGACTTTTCGAGTTGAGAGGTTAAATATATTCTTTATCGACTCCTCCAGTGCTAAAACTGGATGAAATAGTTGGCTTTTAGAAATAGAGAAGTTAGCTATAGTCCTTCGCATCTCATTCAGTACTAAAATTGAATAAAAATCCTAGTTTAATGTCGTCTGTACTCTTGTAATTAAAATGAAAAGGGTGTTGTCGTACTGAATGGGTGACGAGTACTCTCTTCCTGAAATATATAGTAATCCTAATACAGTGACGCTGCTTGTTTCTTGGAGTGGGTGACACATTGCAGTTTTCAGATATGTAAGGTGATATTTACGAGTGAAGTTGTGAAATACTGTGTCTTCTTTGGTTCTTGTTTGAAAGATGAAAGCAGACACAACAGGCAAAAGTTAGAATCATTAGGACAAAATATGGTGAAATAAGCGAAATTGTGTGTGTGTGAGAGAGAGAGAGAGAGAGAGAGAGAGAGAGAGAGAGACTGTACCACACCTAGCACCATGTATAACAATGACCCAGAAACACACACCACACAGACCTTCCCGTCCTTGGCAGATGGTCTAGCCCTAATTACTAAGCACTTCGCTGCGGGGACGTCGTTTTGTATCTCATTCTTGCTACAACCAGACGATTTTACTCAGCTTAAAAGAGTCCCCAGGTAAAATGAAGATATTAATTGAGGCTGCATGTAACCCCTCCAAATTGAGAAGTAGTTGTTAAGGTAAATATAATCGTCTGGAGCTTAGCAGGAATAGGATTAAAAATGTTTTCTCCGACTAAAGGTGGTAAATAGGGAACAAGAGGGTGTTAGAGGATACTGAAGGCAAGGCGGGGGCAAAGGTGAAAGGGAGAGAAGAGAGAAAGGAGGGAGGAGGTAAAGAGAGAAAGTGAAAAGAGGAAGGGAGGCAGACAAAAAGAGAAAAGGAAGGGAGAGAGAGAGAGGGGGGGAAGGAGAGAAGGGAGAGAAACAAAGGAGGGAAATAGAAAGCGAGAAAGAAATAGAAAGCGAGAAAGAAAGGAGGAAGAAAAAGCGAGAAAAGGAAGAAAGACAGAAAAGCAGAGAGACGATAGAGAAGAGAAAGAAAAAAGAGGAAATGGAAGGAGAAAAGAACGAGAGCGGTAGAAATAAAAAAAATAAAAAAGAAGGATGATAGAGAGGGAGAGGAGGGAAGAAGAGAAAGTGAGAAAAAGACGTGGTGACAGAGGACGGAAGGAGAGAAGGAGAGAACGAGAAAAGAATGGATGAGGGAGAGGTAGAAAGGGTAGGGAAGGAGGGAAATCGAAGAAAGGATGGATGAGGGAGCGGTAGAGAGAAGGGAAGGAGAGAAAGTGAGGAAAGGATGGATGCGCGCGAGGTAGCGAGAGAAAGAGGAGTTAAAGAGAGAAAAAGGGAAGAGGATGAGGAAGAGGAGAAAAGGAAGGATGAGAGGGAGGAAAGGGAAAGATGGTAAGGCAGAGGCAACATGGATGGCCGTGACTCCTGGGAAGACCTTCAGCCCCGCCCTTCCCTCACCACTGGTCCGGTATATAAGACTGTGCCCGGGCCTTTCCCACCAGACAGCTCCTTCCCGGTGGGTCATCATGAACGCTCTGGTGAGTGCAGGGAAAAGTGTTGATATGAGACTTATCATAATGCCACTGGAATACACACACTTACATATTGGTAAAGATATTTTTAATTAGAGTAACACATGAAACAAATCATTGTATCGCTCACTGTCTACACTTAATATACATGTAAGAGGTATCTTTTCAGTCAGGTAAGCTATAGATATGAGTAAAACCATAATATCACTGGAAAGACTTTACATATTTATCTGTGTGATATATTTCTGTTTAATGATTGGTTTGTGCATTGTCGTACAGACTGTGCTCTTCCTGGCTGCCACTGCGGCGTGTAGCAGCGGCCACCTGCTTGGGTACCCTGGGCTGTACAACTACCCTGGTGTTCTGAGACCATACCCGTCCCTCCAGCCATACGCTGCTCCCCTTTCCCACAATGCCCTCTATCCCGCCTCCTTCAGCTGGAGATCCGTGGCTCCTGCTCCATTGACTTACAGTACCTACAGTCCCAGCGTGGCTCCTTTTGCACCAGTGGCTCCCATCCAATCCCAGTACCACGCTCAGGACGAACTGGGCCAGTATTCATTCGGGTACGCCGGCGGCCCCTCCTCAAGGACAGAAGTTCGTGACGCCTTCGGTGTGGTTCGCGGGTCCTACAACTACGTGGACTCCGAGGGTAAGGTGCAGACCCAGCATTACGTGGCCGATGCCCTGGGCTTCCGTGTGGCCGGGACCAACCTGCCTGTGGCTCCTGAGGCCCCACAATCCTCCGCTCCCCTCGCCCTACCTGAGCCGGTTCAAGACACACCAGAGGTCGCAGCTG
Organism: Coenobita brevimanus; assembly: GCF_032717465.1. Classification (NCBI taxonomy): domain Eukaryota; kingdom Metazoa; phylum Arthropoda; class Malacostraca; order Decapoda; family Coenobitidae; genus Coenobita; species Coenobita brevimanus. Next base: position 25,396,780 of record NC_137047.1, on the reverse strand, counting down.
CTAAAGTTGCTTTTAAAGCTGCTTATGACGAGGCTGCAGCCGCAGCTGCCGCGGCACCAGATTCTCCTTAGGAGAGCACAGTGCGTCAGTGAGCACGAGACATTGTAGAGCAGGATGGAAATAAGCTGAATCAGTTTATGTAAACGGATTCAACAATTGTCCACTTGTTGACGTGTCTCCTTATATGTACATGTGTAGATACGGACCAGAGATTGTTTATTATGTGTAAATTTAAAATGAACGAGATATAAATTTATAAAATCAATAAACTTATCCTGCATCATCTGGACATAGTTACTCTCCTATAATATATAATGCAAATGCGTCTTATGAGACAGAAGGATATGAAATTTTGCTTATGACATACTTTTTTGAAATATAATCCTCAAATCATATTATTTCTCATTTTGACAAAGGGTAAAGAGATCAGCGAACCTTTAAAACACTGGCACAGTGACTCCAACTACCAACTGTTGTCTTATAATCATAATAGATAATATTAAGCAGTAGGCTGAGCACAGATACAGAATTGTTGATTTTATATAGGAAAGAATGAATACAATATATTAACCATGTCAACTGTACGAACCTCAGAAAAATGGCCAAGGAAACGGAAGATCTCGCCGACTCCAGTCAATGCAATCCAGATACTCAGATTTAGAGTATATAAATATAGAATACTTATATAAGCTAACGAAACTTATAACTCCTATGAAAATCTTACACAGACCTAATCAAACTGACGCTAACCTAAAGTAACCTCACCGGAACTACTTCACTATTGGAAGAAAGGGATTCAGGCAAGCCATTAAGAAAATACACTAAAACTAAACCATGCATTAAATGTTTGGCTGTAAACATGTCATACACAAAGTGGTTGGCGTCCATGGGGATAAAGGTACGGCGTGTGTGTGTGTGTGTGTGTGTGTGTGTGTGTGTGTGTGTGTGTGTGTGTGTGTGTGTGTGTGTGTGTGTGTGCTTTAATGTGTTTAAGATTCTGGCCACATACTAGACAATCAGTTCCCTGAAGCTAACATCCTGTGTGTTACACGCCTCCACATAGCACCGTATATACAGTGAGCATGTCATTACGCACATCACACAAGAGGAAACGATATAAATGTCAGCAAAGTTAATACAATAACACTCGGCGAATGTATGGGAGTAAATAATACTCATTGAAATCAAAATAAGCAGCAATATAACAAATATTAATATAAGCACACTTCAATGAACATGATATAATTAAGAAAGTGCACGCAGAGGGTAGCACACAAGCCCTGTAATTAGTATAGACGATGAACGATGGACTTTGCCCTGTGACCTTAACGTTTGACCGATTACTATCAAAACCGAATTATTTTATTCATGTCACACTCAACCATTCCAGCAGCTTTAGTCCAAACATGATCATAACAGATTAAGTTATTCTTGCCATGTAACCTTCACCTTTGACGGACTGTTATCAAAATTGAATCCCTTTATTCTTGTCTAAGGCTGAATCTCTCCACATAGTTTGGTCTAAATGGGACAGAAACTGCTTAACGGCCCAGCCTTGCCATGTTACTTAGATCTTTGTTCTATTGTCCTAAAAAAACACCCACCAACCCCTTGTCTAGTTCTCAACCTTCCGCCAAGTTTGGTCAAAATCAGATCAACATTGAGTTATTTTAGTCACGCACAAATATACTCATCGAAATCTGAACTTGCCATGTGACTTTGACGTTTGAATGACTCTCCTCAAAATCAGATCCTTACCCTCAACCCTTCTACCAAGCCAGGTGTAAAATGGATACAAACTGTGTATAAACTTTGACCTAGCCCTGTGACCATTGCTTTTGACCTATTATTCCAAAAAAATAGGTCAGCTCCTGGGATAACGTTTAAACCTTCAAGCAGGTTTTATCAAAATCAGATAAAAACTGAGTTTTGTTCACACACACACACACACACACACACACACACACACACACACACACACACACACACACACACACACACACACACACACACACACACACACACACACAGCAATCAAAACATATGTATCAATATGTAAAATCTTTTATTCCTAAGTTTAAAATTTTGGCCATGAATAACGTCTTTGGCCGGGACCACCAGGGGCCGTTCCCATCCCCACGGAGGCAGGGGGGGGGGGGAGCCCTCGGGAATTCAACCATGCCTATAACCTGATGCGAGGTGTGGTCTGCCATGTGCAAACGTTTGTGTTCCTAGGTAAAACACTCGCCGAGTCTAACGATTTTGGCCTGGACACACTGGGGACGCCCTTCCCCCAGTGGGGGCTGCCTTTGGGGGTCCTACTCTACTTGGAACCTGGCCCGGGGGAAGGAATACCACTGCAAAAACTTCATTTTCCAAACACTCCTGCCGGGACTTCATTGTTCCAAAAGATACAGTAACTCTGTGAGTGACTTAGTCAAAGAGCACTCTATTAGGCTGCCCCAGTGAATTCGAAAAAATTTGATCCTCCCTCAAGCGACCCATCTTTAGTACATTCTGTGTCTCCTTTATGCTTAACAAAGCTGACAGACCATATGAATCAACTACACTCTTGACAACATAAAATTTTTTTGTGTAATATAATGTTTCTTTGATGCAAGTCTCCCACCTGGTAACTACTTGTAAAAGAGAAAGCGGTGCAGTAACAGCAGTTTGTTGGGACTTCTCTTTGTGACTCGGAGATTTCAGATATATCTTTAACGTACATAAATTAACCGATAAATTTCAGGCCAACGTGCACAAGCTAGTTCAGCAACCCTACGTAGGCTGTGAGCAAAATACTCGCATGCATAATTTTTGGAAACAGAATTTCTAATACTTTAGTACTGTACATATACACACATATGGGGCAGCATCAGGTCGCCATGATGCTCAGTCTCATCTGTAACTCAGTCATGGTGTCACGTCTGCTGTAGATGAGTCAGTCCATATTATTTAATTTTTATGAGTTGTTGGAGGGACACAAGTCAAGAGTGAGAGCAGTGGAAATGAGTTATTTGAGGGAAGCATTGGAGTCACATGGAGAGACAGACTGACAAACGAGGAAGTAGAGGAGCGTTGTGGTGTGGATGTGGATGTGATCAAGGCCAATAACACTGTAGTGTTATTGGCCTTGGTTGTTGTGATATTGGCCTTGGAATGAGGGGCAACTCTGCTTTTGACTCTTGTCAGGTTGTCACTGTCACTGACCAATACTGAGTCGCTCCGGATCGGTCTTTGGCTAAAACGAGTCATACGTCATCCATCAGAGGTCATGGACAAGGTGGACTCAAACAGTTCTGTGCGAAATTGACCAAACTTGGTGAAAGAGCTGAGGTACACGGAAGGGTGAAGTGATTCAGTTCTGAATACAATCGGTCCATGATAAAAGTCACAGGATAAGTCAAAGATCTTGCCCTTTAAGTAAGTTACCTTTTAGTTGAAGTTTAGCTAGGGCTGAAGTTATACTGTTTTCAGAACAGTAGGGCAAAGGTCAAGGTCACACAGAAAGGTCATCATAATTTTTTTTTTATCCGATTTGAACCAGGCTTTGTGGATTTGTTGAGGGTCAAGTAAGAATGTTAAAAAAGTCGATTCTGAGGGCAAATAGTCTTGGGTCAAGGGATAGGAAAGGGTTAAAGGTTTTCTTAAACCGTTTGTCTGTAGCACTTCTGAATACTCCTTCTTATTGTCAAGAGTTTTATTCCATAATGTTCAAGGGAATTTATGGTCGGTATGTACGAGTATATGGTTATTAATGGTATGAAAGAGTATATTTCTTTTTATTGCGTTATTACACAGAAATCAAAGTGAGGAATGGTAACTGACGCATAGGCACAGTACACATGACTACAGCTGATCATAACTGAGTTACAGATGAGGTTGAGTTATGATGACCTTTCAAAAGTAATTATGAAAAGCCCGAGACTATAAGATGATACAAGAAGTATACTATCTCCTACCTACCTACCTATACACGGACTATAGACTAAAGAATGTAAACTGGCTCTCATGAAGCTACAGTAAATATGACATCCGGCGGCCATGACAGCTACAAATGAGACTGAGCATCATGGTAACTTGTTCAAAGGCAATTAGGAGATGTGCAGGGCTGCCACTAACACTAACTATGCTCTCTCCTATAACATCATCAACAACAACATCCAATCTCATTTTGACCTGTATAAACAAATGCGTAAGGGCTCGAGGTTGGGTTTCTCAGTCCCGATATTTAAGGCAATTGCGACCAGCCTCACCCGCCCCTGAATGGCATTACACGAGAAAGAAACCCTTATCAACCCTCAGATGGAGACCCGTACAGGCTCATTTCGGCTGAAGCGACTTAACCCAGTAAACTAGCAGGCGTCAGTTGTTTATATGGTTAAAAGGCTATTATGGATTACAGGAAACCGTTATGCTTGTCACCCAGTGCAGAGTCACCAGGAGAGGGAGAGAGAGAGAGAGAGAGAGAGAGAGAGAGAGATGTAGGGAGCGTGGGAGAGAAAAGTAAGGTAGCGGAAACATTTTTCGAAGTGAGGAGGGAGAAGCGAGAATGAGAACAAGAAAAGGATTAAGCGGATGCGAGGGGAGACGGACGAAGTCAAAATATGTAGAATAGAGTAGAATTAAGTAGAAACTGAGCTGATGCCAAGAAATTCATGGTAATTTAGACGGCTGTTCCTGTGGTGACAAGGCGGCTGGTTAGGGTGTTCCTGCTCACACGTACGTGCAAGAGCTGGGAGAACGATTTGACTTGCTTAAAACTATGAAGCAATATTAGATGTATCTTTAGTACCACACCACAGTGTTCTCTACAATAACTGCTTCTGTTATGTCTGCAGTATAACGTGGGTAAAGCTAGCTGGCAGCACGCGAAAACAGGAAGGATAAAGGAAAGAGGCATCCAATATTTATGGTTTGTTTTTCCCTGTTCTAAAAATACTTTTAATGCCTAGCAACAGAGAGCTTACCATGCAACTGTCGTAGTCATCGTTTGCGTCTTGAAACTGGCAATAGCAAAATTAAGTGGATTTAGTTAAGTGACATGTTTGGCAGTTCACGTAGCATTTACACTCTTGATCTTATATGAACTTAAAATCTCGTACGGATAAATTCAATGCGATTAGTAAATTAAAAACTGAAACATTATGTACACTACTATGATGAAACTGCTGTCTCCAGAAAGTAATGGGAAAATATTTCCAAGAAAAACATTTTATGCTTTAATATTTGTTTGTATATTTAGTGTGCTAGTGCCACTGCTTGTAATAAGAAACAAGTATCAGAATGAAATGGGCGTGAAACACCAAGATGTGGCAGCTGTGCCACCTGCTACCAAGTCACCTCTACACACCTGTTTCCCTCTCTTTACAATCGCTAACTTCACACACCTCGACACACCGCCAAATTTGACACCAAACACCACATTTTTCACTCATAAGTTGGGGTGGTCACCAACTCTTGGTGGCCTGTCTCTCCACTACACCACCACACCCGAACCACGGCTCCACCACTCCACCTCCTCTCCACCCACCACACAACACTACCGTTCCCTGGCTGCCCTCCTGCCCTCCCTCCTGTCCTTCAAGCACAACAGTAGCGACCCTCACCCCGACACCCTCAGTCTGATCCACACCTCCAGGATAGATGCCAAGGCTGGGGTCCTGCCCTACGTGCCCTGTGCCATTGTGCCCTATGACCGCCCATCTGACGTCACCGCCTGCCTCACACGCAGACTCGCCTCTCATCGTTCACTCTGGATTGAGTTCATGGGCGACTCAAAAATAAGGGAACTGTTTTATGAGTTTCTTGAGAGGACCGAACCTGAGTATAATTACAGTATAAAGTTACAGGTGGGTTAATTGTGTCATGTAAAGCGATAGTTTGTCTACCTTATCTTGTGAGATTTTCGTCCTCTTGAAGCTCAAAATACTTTCTTAGTCCAGTGGCAGAGTAAATACTACTACAGCTCTACATACTTTCCACAGCACTTCGTAGCCCCATATTCTAGTGGTAATCATTTGTTGCACCTTAGCCTTCAGGTTGGACAGATGACAATTTATCCATCTATCTATCTATTGCCAGACGCCTCAATCCCTTACCGGGTGGCCACAAACAAGTCGCCTCCACGTCGCCCTGTCCCCTGCCATTTCACTGCCCTGCTCCCAACTCACACCCCCCTCTCTCATATACCTCTCCACTCCATCCCTCCATTTCATCCTCGGCCAAGCTAAATTGGCAGGAGTATTTTGGATGTTTAAGGATTTTATTTTTTACAAAACACGAGAATCATAAATATTGTTGATATATGGAGAAACAGAAAATCGTTTGATATGTTTTATTAGAAGGAACTCTTAAACTGCAGAATACGACACTGGCCTTTGCTGATCTGAGGAAGACCTATGTGAAGGTTAAAACTGACCTGGAGGCGAGAACAGCCAGCGCTCCAGGCCTCCGCGTCACACTCAGGTGGGCTTCCGTACCGAGATCGTCTGCACTTTTTGTTTTTCATTATGGTCTACAGAAGATCAGGTAAAGTTAGTTCGATAGGGTGAGGTAAGATCAGATTAGGTTAGGTTAGGGGATAGTGGTCGTGTGGTGAGAGATATCAGCTATTTTGAACTCACAGAAATTCGATCAGATAATTTAATGAGACCATAGTGAACAGGAATGGTAGGTGGTTTTGTGTTACTTTTTTTTTACAGGAATATTTGTTCAGCCGAAGATGCATACTTCCCACTCGTGTAATCTGCCACGTATTCTCGTTATCAAGAGGGGATTTTATTCGGTTTGGGGAAAGGTTTTAAAACTTGAGGGATTTTATAAAGCCTTCATTTTCTCCGTCACTACAATGGGTCTTCCCTAAGCTGAATAAAATCGTCAAGAGGTAAGATGAATGAACCAAGTAATTACGTCACAGGGCTGAAGGGATTAATGTCATTTAAAATTATATGAGCTCCAAACAATACACAGTTACAACGCTAAACTTAATTATCTTGGCTGTTCAGTGAGAGCCAAGTTGTAACACACCTGAGAGAAAATCAGTTATCTCTGCTGAGGGTCATTATGATGAAAGCAAACTGTTAACTTTCTCATGGTCGTGTCTTTAATCACAATTATTCTATTAACTTTCTCATGGTCGTGTCTTTAATCACAATTATTCTATTAACTTTCTCATGGTCGTGTCTTTAATCACAATTTATTCTGTTGACTTTATCATGGTCGTGTCATGTATCATAATTTACTCATGTTAACTTTGTCTTGGTCGTGTCTTCTGCTTAATTTTGTTCATTTAAGCCCTCCCATGGTCGCAGCTTCAATCACGTTTTATTTTTAACGTCAGACAATTTTTCCCAGCTGAACGACTGTGGGACTCAGAAAATGCGAACTTTGGCAACATTAACCCTCGCACGGTCAGGGTAACTCTGGCATTCAATTCCAACTAACGTCAGGCAATTCTATGCAACTGAGAGTGAATCACAGGAGCCAAAGTGTAAAGTGTCTGCATTTCGTATACACTGACATCCACGTAAAGGAAAACATTTTTTATATCATTATAGTTTTTCAGAAATGCATTCATGGTGTTGTGACAGAATAAGCGCCATCATTTCGCCAGTCATCCCTTCACACCGATTATGTGTATATGTGTGTGTGTGTGTGTGTGTGTGTGTGTGTGTGTGTGTGTGTGTGTGTGTGTGTGTGTGTGTGTGTGTGTGTGTGTGTGTGTAATCTTACTGTCTCTAAAACGACAATTTTTGGTTTAGGAGAGTCGTGTCGAAATGGAGGAGTTAGTTATAGCTTTCATATACTACCCCGGTACAAGAGATCATTTTATGTCAGCTGGAAAAAAAGTTGAAAAAAAGTCCTTGAGTTGAAGAGGTTATTGACATTAATCCGGATACGTACTACTATTACTTTCTTTCTTTTTTGCTTTTCTTTTTTAACCAGCACAAAGTATTTCGTTTGGATTAGAGTTTCCAACTGAACTGGTCATATGTAAACTTTGTCACTGCCTTTACAACGAAAAATCTCCCTTAAAGTAAGACAGGTCGGTTGTACTTAGCAAGAATGAATAACAACACACGTCTCCGGGCAGAAGGAATTAATTCAGTGCTCAGTTTCAGAACGTTCTCTGAGCTGGCTCCCACGCTGATAAAGGCGAGCGAAGGGGTGCAGCAGCTGGCCAGGTGGGCGGCAGGGCACGACACTCCCCCTCACCTCCTTGTCATAGGTTAGACCTCCCCACTTCTCCACCCAGACTCACCCCCCTCATTACCTCTGACTCACCCCCTTACCCTAGACTCCCCCTTCCCTCTAGATTTACCTTTTCACCCCCTCCATTCACTCTCACCTCCTAGACTCACCCGTCACCAAGTCATGGGTTAGATCCTCCCTCCTCTAACCACATTCAACCCCCCATCCCCCAAACTTACCCATTCACTCCTAAGATTCACTCTCACACCGACCCAGACTCATTCCTTCCTCCTAGACTCGACCCCCACTTCCTCTTCATAGGTGATACTCCTGTTCTCCCCTCGTTCAGCCAAGAATCAACTTGCCCCTCCCTCACAAGTCAGGACTGACCCATGACCCCCGTCTCGGGTCAAGACTCATCCCAGCCCACAATCACAGGTCAAAACTCACCCACGCCCGCGGTCTTAGGTCAGGACACTCATGTCCCTCGTCAGAGATCAGGACTCGTACCTGTCCCGCATCACAGGTCTGGCCTCATTAATGCCCCTCGTCATAGATCAGGACACACCCATGCCTTCCGCCACAGGTCAGGATTCATCCCTGCCCACCGTCATAGGTCAGAATTCATCTATGCCCTCTGACATAGGTCAGGACTTGTATATGCCTCCCGTCACAGGTCGGGATTCACCCCTGCACCCCGTCCTAAGTCAGAACTCACCCATGTCCTCCGGCACATGTCAGGACTCACCTATGTTCCTCATCAAAGGACAGGACTCATCCCTTCCCTTTATGAGTTGACCCACACTCTTTCCCACGCCACACCTCTCTTGCAACACCTCAGGCATGTTACCTGTATGTATCTGTATGCATCATTTACGAGAGGTTCTTATGCACGAGAGATCACACATGCTCTTATAAGGCATGAGAATGTCGCTAAACTCACTCTCAAAATGTGTTAGTATGTCGACAAAGTTGCACGAGAAAGGTGTTAGGATGTCGCTAATTTTCCTCTCATGAAGTGTTAGAATATCGCTAAACTGTCCGTACTGCAGGTGTTAACATGTCGTAAACCCCTTCAATCCACTGATGTACTTCTTTACTTTATTCTTGCTCTACTAAGACGATTTCACTCAACTTAAGCAAGGTCCCTCCTACAAAAAGATTTAGTGAAGGCTAGATGTAACTTCTCCTCTGCGAAATCTTTACTAACCTTATCAAAAAAGTCTGCAGGTGGCAAAGATAAAGGAAATACTACGTCATTGCACTGAAGGGGCCTAAGAAAACACACACACACACACACACACACACACACACACACACACACAAACAAACACACACACACACACACCCACACACAGGTACTCTAACATCGACTTGAAGTGTAATAAAATGCACACTTTACTATATTTTCCCTGTGTTCTCTGCAGGGTACTCCTCATGGACCCTGGCTCGCACCCTGGCCATCCACACAATAGACGCTCTGGACGCACTGATGGACATGCATAAGGTGGTGGCGCCTCTACTGCACCAGGTCAGGGTCACGGATACAGACAGTGTTGGATAGATATGGCTATGGATAGATGTAGTGATGGATACTCGTGGATTTTTTTAATGGATATATGTAATGATGGGTAAAGCCGTGAAAGGATAGATCACAGATGGAGAGATAAGTAGACTGACCACAACTCCAGTGATAAAGCTCCCCACGAGGTCCTTGTAAAGGCGGTTTTCCTTCTACTGGACCAGGTCAGGGCCATGGATAGATATGGCAATGGATAGATGCAGTGGCTGGGAAGATCACAGATATATGGGCTGGCACATGGCCGTGATAAAAGGTGTACTCGTAGTGATATGGCTCCAGTAGAGGTTATAGTGAAGGTGGTGTTTCAGGTGAGGGTCATGGTAAACTGATATTGCAAGTAACAGACAGAAAAAGTGATTGCTAACTTTGACCACAGATATATTGATAAAGCTTCCTTCAGTGTTCTAGTTAACGTAATCGCTCTTTTACTGCATCTGGTCTGAGCTATGGATACATAATGTTACGCACGGATTGAGCAAGAGGAAGTTTATTAATCAAATAGGTCATAAAGTGACATGCATAATAATAGAGGATTAAAAATCCTTTACTTTAAAAAATTAGACAGTAGAAAACATGCCATATACATGTAAAGAGTGATAATTAATGTACTGACATGATAAGGGTATAGCCAAAGTGTCAGGGACACCGATGAGGAGCTTACTGACTACAAACATCTCGACCGATGGATAATTTTTTTTTAATGACGACAGATACGACGATGAACAGACCAATTTTTTTTGGACTGCAGGTAAGAGAACTGAGAAATAGCTTAATGATCATGGATAGGTACCGCAAAGCTGGAGATCGTCAGACAGATGGCAAGTTCACTGACCTTGATGTCCTGTCAGAAGGAACATATGCCTCCCTCCGCCTTAGCCTAGTTATTTAGAGGAATTCATTTTTTTTTTTAAACCAGAGTCAGCAACTTTCAGAATTCGTATGGCAATCAGTGGGACGGAGTACACCACGACTACAAAATAATTTCGCTTCAGTCAACTTTGCAATAGATAATGACCATGTTTTTGATACTTTTTTCATTGATAGTAAAAGTGTTGCCTTGCCTGGTTTGGGGTTGATATATGATTTGTACTTTCACCATCATAATCAGGAAGTACAGTATAGCATAAATGAAGTTTGTTGTAACCAAGCGCGGTTGCCATGTATTCCAGTTGACCACAACGATCTGATATCAATTTTTTCTTTACACGATGTGAAACTTAGTGTCTGAAGTCAGTGGCCGAATCGGCTGAGAGGTGACCTGCAGTCCTAATGGACCCAGGTTCGAAAAATTGCTGGGGCAGGGAATAGTTTAAGGATCTGAATTTCATTAAAACAGACTTTACTTATCTACCGGAAGATCTATCTATCTATCTATATACCTAGGCTGCTTCCCCCAAGGAAAGGGAGGTAGCCGAGACAGGACGACTCACTCTCCATTTACTCATCCATTCAAACACATTCATTCGCATCTTAGCCCCAAAGGGGAGAACGGACAGATCCTCACCGCACCACACCGCACAAGGGTCAACTGGGCAATGCAATCAGTGACATCCGCAGCAGGGCCCGACAGCAGAACTGGTTTACCCCTGCCACATCATAACAGACCCATCCCCTTACCCGCACCTGACCTGACTAGCTGATCAGACCAAATGCGGGAGAATATCCCCTCAGGGCTGCGTCATCACTTATTCATTCACAATTTCTCTCCATTTATTTCTGTCACGCACAGCCACTCTTCCTTGCTCAACAGACATCCCTCTCGCATCCAGCGCTCTCTTCACACTGTCCATCCATCCTATTCGTGGTCTTCCTCTCAGCCTTACACCTCTCACATCAGATCTAGTTATCTTTTTCACCAATCGCTCATTATCCATTCTCTCCACATGCCCAAACCATTGCAACACTCTCTGCTCAACTCTACCAGCCATCTCCCGAACAACTCCAGTTCTCCTTCGCACTTCATCATTTCGCACCCGATCCATACGCGTCACTCCACACATACTCCTCAGAAGATGTGCCATAAAAACAGTTCTGCCAACATCAGTACACCTGTCCTTTATGAGACAGCCCTAGCATATATTTAACATGGACTGTAGGATTTAGTGTCAAAGTGGTGACATGTGGAGGTGGAGGTGTATAGTATGTAGGAGGACTACTAGGTCTTAGGAACTGGCTGTGAAGCCTGTGCTCAGAATAAGGCACATAAAAAAAGGTAAATGAGACACCATTTTGACAAGTCTTCTTGCTGCCCTTAAGCTGCTGTGTTCATTTTGTGATTTTCTACATTAACTTCCAGTGATTATACTAGGTACTGAATACTAAATAAGATATTGGTTTCTACGCCAACTATGATAGCAATGAGATATTTTTTAAAACTCCTTATGAAGTAAATGTAAAATGAAGCAAATGACTAACAAATAGTTTGTTGCCTTGCAGTTGCATTTCTACCTCATACTGTATATGGCCTAACCACAGCTGGAAGGTACTTACTATAATTATGCTCACCTATTTTTCGAATTCCATGGCTCTCTTACTGTTAATATAGAGCGAGAGATTGGTCTTGTTATATGCATCAGATAAGTAGTGACTAATAGGTAATTTACTGAACACAGACTGGTAGACAGCTAGACCGATGGATATGTTCATTTGTCAAAGAGAAACTGACAGAATTAAAGTGCTCGGTATCACAGCTTCCTGACCATACATAATATTTTTTCTTATATGTTCCGACGGGTCTCCAAGCCACTCAGATAGAAGTTCCTAATAATTTCTGCTAAACCACACCTTATTATTTATTCACAACAGTTGTTCAACTCATTCTTTAACTTCCTTCTGCCTCATTAATACTGCGATACTGCACTAATACGCACCTGACTTTTGAATTATTTTACTTTGATATTCCCCGTTCCCTGAAGTACTGTATTAGCTTCTTCACCGCGAGACCTCCCCTAATGATAAAAAGCATCATCTGAGAGTACTGGAAATCAAATTAAAAAGGCGCCATCGATTGAATATCTTAAATTGACAGTTTCTAACTTTATCAGTGCAAGATGTCTTCTCCATGGAGAATATAATCATCATGCTTTAGATAGAAGATAATTATCATAAAAGGATGTCGTCACTCTGATGTCAACTAAGCACATCCATATACTTATATTTCCATCCATGCATTAAAATTCTTTATGTTCTTAAAAAGCGGGGTCGTTTTTCTTGGTTCATGGTGATGTTCTCACTTGCAATTTGATAATCCAAAAGTACAAATTCACATCCTAGGTGGCAGTACACTTCATTCACCTCAGTGATGACGTATGTATCTGAATAAATCCATGAGCGACCATGGACTTTAATATCTATACAGGGATCAGTTTAAGGAAGGGATTAGTTTCAGACATACTCTAAAAAACAACAAAATAGTTTTCATGGACACAGAGTAACAGCACAATAAAACCAGTACACCATCCTGTAATTGCCTCCCAGATTGGTCGGAGGACACGGGTGCTGGTGGTGCCTCAACATCGCTACCGCCACTACGCCCGCCCAAGAGGCCTCCACCAGATGGAAGTTGCATTGAGTGACGCATCCTTCGACTGGACTGAAATGACGTTCATGTATCACCTGAGACGATACAGACAGAAGATGCGGCTGTCTGAAAAGGCCACAATACCCAGAAAATCTCCAAAACTCTCCTTTCCTACACAGCATCACCCACTCTGCCTCACCCACTCTACCTCGTCTACCCAGCCTCACCCACCTTGTCTCATCCAGCCCACTTCGTCCCCCCTGACTGCCCACCAGGATCACTTAGTACCGAGCGAGATGGATGGGGACGCATGGTGGTGGGACACAAGCCTGCCACTCGGTTTGGCTGGCATTGCTGACTGCCACCTCCTGTTCCGTGGTGGCCTCACTTCCCACCCCCTGTACAGCAGCCCCCTCCTCAAGTGCAACGAAGAGCACCATGCCGGTACCACCACACTCGCAGACCAGATCACCATGATACTTAACCTCATGTGTAACTCAGTCATGGACGCCGGTAGTCACGTCTGTTGTAGCTGAGAACCAGTTTTTATTATTTAGCTTTCATTACAAGTATAAATAAAAGAGAATACTGTACTCTCTCCTGTTGATAGCCCTGCACACTCGTAATTACTTTTGAACAGGTCACTATGATGCTCAGTCTTATCTGTAACTCAATCATGGACGCCCGTAGTCATGTCTGCTGTAGATAAGCGCCAGTTTATATTATTTAATTTTTATGACGTGTATGAATAAGTGTGGTAGGTGGGGACACTCATCATCCACTCACTCGATGTGGTGCTGTCTCTCTCTCTCTCTCTCTCTCTCTCTCTCTCTCTCTCTCTCTCTCTCTCTCCAGGTGACTCTGCACTGGGTGACAAGCATAATGGTTTCCTGTAATCCGTAATAGCCTTTTAACCATATAAACAAATGACGCCTGCTAGTTTAGTGGGTTAAGGCGCTTCAGCCGAACTGAGCCTGTACGGGTCTCCATCTGAGGAATGGTGGGGTTTCTTCTTTGTGTTATGCCATTCAGGGACGGGTGAGGCTGGTCGCAATTGCCTTAAATATCGGGACTGAGAAACCCAACCTCGAGCCCTTACGCAGTTGTTTATACAGGTCAAAATGAGACTGGATGTTGTTGTTGTTGATGATGTTATAGGAGAGAGCATAGTCAGTGTTAGTGGCAGCCCTGCACATCTCCTAATTGCCTTTGAACAAGTTACCATGATGCTCAGTCTCATTTGTAGCTCGGTCATGGCCGCCGGATGTCATATTTACTGTAGCTTCATGAGAGCCAGTTTACATGTTTAAGTCTGAAATCTTGTGTATAAGTAAGAGATAGTGTACTTCTTGTGTTATCTAATAGCCCCGAACTTTTCATAATTGCTGTACTTGAAAGGTCACCATAACTCATTCTCATCTGTAACTCATTTATGATCAGCTGTAATTACGTGTACTGTGCCTGAGCGTCAGTTACCAATCCTCACTTGGATTTCTGTGTAATGACGCAATATAAAGAAATATACTCTTTCATACTATTAATAACCATACACGTACCGGAAATATTTTGAAACAGTGCAGAATATTACTCGTGAAAATAAAGAGCACTCAGAAGTACAGTCATATGGTCTGAGAAATTCTTTGACCATTTCCTATCCCTTGACGCAGGACTAATTACTCTCAAAAGCAACTTTTTGAACATTCTTAACTGACCCTCAACATATCCACAAACTTTGGTTCAAATCGGATAAAGAAAAGTTTATGTTGACCTTACTGTGTGACTTGACCTTTGCCCTACTGTTCTGAAAACAGTATAACTTCAGCCCTGGTTAAACTTTAACCTAAAGCTATCTTACTTAAGGGCCTGATCTCTGACTTACCCTGTGACTTTTAACATGGACCGATTGCTTTCAGAACTGAATCACTTCATCATTCCGTGTACCTCAACCCTTCCACCAAGTTTGGTCAATCTCGCATCAGAGCTAGTTGAGTCCACCTTGTCCATGACCTCTGACGGATGATGTTTGACTTTTTTTTTTTGCCAAAGACTGATCCGGAGTGACTCAGTATTGTTCAGCGACAATGGCAGCCTGACAAGAGTCACAGCAGTCACTCCTCAATCTACCGGCGACGCTCCACGCTCGGTAGTTTTCAGTCTTCCACTCAGTCATTTTGTATTTAAGGTGCTTCATTTTCTGTTCATTTACCACTATAATTACATTTTACTTTTTTTATTTTTTTTTTGGGGGGGAAGGAGTTGTTCCTAATACTGTTTTGTTAGTTTTTTACTAGTATACGTAGAAAATTTGGTTTTACGTAATTTCTATTTCTTAGGTCTCATGATCCCTTTCCGGGTTGAAAAAGTCACATAAGTAAACAAGTTATGTTCGTGCTGACTTTACATATATATACCTTTACATATATATATATATATATATATATATATATATATATATATATATATATATATATATATATATATATATATATATATATATATATATGGAGCCTCAGTGGTAAAGTGTGCGTTTTCGTATACTGAAGAACGAGGGTTCGCACCCCGCCAGGGTAATAAACTTTGGGAGCGTTCTTCTGGCCACGTACTGCATTGGCGGCCACAAGGGGTGCAGTGGCTGAACCAGTTTCGCATACTATAAAGTATGCTTGCACCCAGTCGGCTTGCGCGAGCCGATCACACTTGGTTCACAGACTATATACACATCGAAAGCCACTCCAACACTACAATTACACTTACAAGCACTTCTCACCCTATATACAATCTCTACTAGACAGCCTAAACCACTTGGTAGAGATACATTGGCTGAACCGTACCCACTTCGGTAGGGATAGACCGGTGCTGCAGTGGACACTCAAACGGCTGATGAGATGAGAATATATATATATATATATATATATATATATATATATATATATATATATATATATATATATATATATATATATATATATATATATATATATATATATATATATATTTAAGGAGAGAGAGAGAGAGAGAGAGAGAGAGAGAGAGAGAGAAGTAAGGGGCGTGGGAGAGAAAAGTAAGGTAGCGGAAACATTCGAAGTGAAGAAGGAGAAGCGAGAATGAGAACAAGAAAAGGATTAAGCGGATGCGAAGGGAGACGGACGAAGTCCAAAGAAGAAAAATATAGAAGATATAAGTAGAAAGCAGAGTTGATGCCAAGAAAATTATAGTAATTTAAACGGCTGTTCCTGTGGTGACAAGGCGGCTGGTTAGGGTGTTCCGGCTCACAGGTACAGTACGTGCAAAAGCAGGTAGAAAGACTGGCTTGATTAAAACTATGAAACAATATTAGATGTATCTTTAGTACCACACCACAATTTTCTCTACAATAATTGTTTCTGTTTTGTCTTCAGTATAACGTGGGTAAAGCTAACTGGCCGCATGCAAACACCGGGAAGGTAAAGGAAAAGAGGCATCCAATATTTGTAGTTTATTTTTCCCTGTGCTAAAAATAGTTTAAATGCTTGGTGATAGTGGACATACCATGCAACTGAAGGTAGTCAACGTTTGCGTTTTGAAAGTGGCAATAGCAAAAGTAAATGGGTTTCGTTAAGTGACATGCCTGGCCGTTCACGTGGTATACACTGTTGACCTTACATGAACTGAAAATCTTTTACGGATAAATTCAGTGCGACTAGTAAATTGAATATAGAAACAACATTATGTGCACTGCAATGATGAAACTGCTGTCTCCAGAAAGTAATGGGAAAATATTTCCTAGAAAAGCATTTGATGTTTTAATATTTGTCTGTATTTGTAGTGTGCTAGTGCCACTGCTTGTAATAAGAAACAAGTATCAGAATGAAATGGGCGTGAAACACCAAGATGTGGCAGCTGTGCCACCTGCTACCAAGTCACCTCTACACACCTGTTTCCCTCTCTTTACAATCGCTAACCTCACACACCTCGACACACCGCCAAATTTGACACCAAACACCACATTATTGACTCATAAGTTGGGGTGGTCACCAACACTTGGTGGCCTGTCTCTCCATTACACCACCACACCCGAACCACAGCTCCACCACTCCACCTCCTCTCCACCCACCACACAACACTACCGTTCCCTGGCTGCCCTCCTGCCCTCCCTCCTGTCCTTCAAGCACAACAGTAGCGACCCTCACCCCGACACCCTCAGTCTGATCCACACCTCCAGGATAGATGCCAAGGCTGGGGTCCTGCCCTACGTGCCCTGTGCCATTGTGCCCTATGACCGCCCATCTGACGTCACCGCCTGCCTCACACGCAGACTCGCCTCTCATCGTTCACTATGGATTGTGTTCATGGGCGATTCAAAAATCAGACTGATATTCTACGAGTTTCTTGCAAGAAATGACAAGGAACATAATTATATTGTGAAGCATGAGGTAAGTGTCCTCTGTAAAGACGTGTAAGAACTGAAACATACAGAAAACACCAGAGCTTTCCAAGTTGTCATAACATAATTCTGGTTAATAAGTGTATGGAAAATATAATTTAGTGGAACTCTCATACATAGCTTTTACTTGTCTACAGAACTCGACAGATTCCTTTGTGGACCATATGAAAAAGTATAGGAGACTGAAGATTGACATGGAGGCGAGTAGTCATACGCTCCCAGGTCTGCGAATTACTTTCAGGTACGGTCATATTCGCTGGTTTCCTAGTCACACCGGATGAACTGTGAAACGTGTGCCAAACTTCAGCAGGTTATTGTGGGCCTAATTTCGAGTAAGAACTGCTCTGGCAACATGGGTCCAGATTTCAACCGTTACGGAACTACAGTATACTAATGACATTATAGTTGAAAACTGTCTCCTTCATAATTCACCTAAAACAGCAGGTCCATTACGGATGAGAAATGGTCTCGTGATGATGCAGCATTTATTATTCGTAACTGGCCCAAGAATAACCTACTGAAATTTGACACCGTTTCAAGGGACATTTTGTATAGCTTATGAATTGCAGTGAATACTTTTGTTTTTGGCACGCTGAGAATTTAGGTGTTGTAATCATTTTTATACTCGATTAATTAAAACTGTTGGGTAGAGAGAGTAAGTTACCTGAAAAATGAGTAGTTAACGTAATACTTGCGGAAGCAATGTGAGGTTGAATAATTTTGTGACTGGGTAAGAAATCTTATTATTATGAAAGTGTATATAGCAAGAGTGATGGGATAGACAAGTACATGGGTAGTGGGTCCAGTAAAGCAGGGAAGCGAGAGGTGCTTTGAAAAATGGTGATTATGGCTGATATGAAATTACAGACATCATTGTATGACAACATGTTGGTGTCGGTCCGACATAAGGGAGTGAACCGCAGACGACGTTCGTTCGAGGAACAGAATTTAAAATTGGAGGCTGATGAGAAGAGTTACAGGATGCTCACTTACGTAGAAAGACAGATGGGTTTTGAGTTAAATTTCCTCTGGAGAAGGTGAGTGTAGATTAGTGTAAATAATTATAGTTTAGAGAGAGAGAGAGAGAGAGAGAGAGAGAGAGAGATACAGTAGATAGACAGACAGATAAAGAGATATCGATATAGATATTTACATTTAGTTTCAGTGGGATTTAAATTATATTCCTAAAGCCACCCATCAAAAATTTTCTTTTAAGCATTTTATTTCCCGCAGGGACGAATCTATGCTCACGCTAATGAGGCTAAAGCCTTTGGTGTCAAACTTGAGGGGTAGCCCCCAAAAGATAAAAATAAATAAGTAAATAAATACATAAATAATAACATTCCATGAAATACGTCTACCGCCACCGGATATATATAGAGGTGATACGGTAATAGATTGTTAATGTATGTATGTGTGTATGTAAACTGGTCTCCAAAGAGAATTATTTACTTTAACTGTAATATACCAAGCGCATCTTCTCCAACTGTAGACAGCCTTTCATGTCTGCATATTTGTCTGGGTCAGATTCTAGTTACCTTCTGCTGATGATCGGGATCTTACTTTGTTCGTGTGGGGATAAATATACAGTTCCTTGAAGGACGATCTGTGTACTGTATGTATGTGTCTGTCTGTGCATTGATTCGTTTAATTCAAGAGAACGGTAATAGTTATCGACCTAATTCTTTTGCATTAGGTTGGGGCAAGTCCAAGGAGTGACAGAAAAATACCAAACAGAATTTTTGGCGATCGCACCGGACGCAACGGCCCGATATTTTCGGAATTAGTGATACACGAAAATATGCCAAAATAATTTTTTCGACTTTCTGGTCAGAACTGGTCATTGTGGGCTCAGTAACGGTATGGAAACAGAGATAACAGTATTTACAAACATTTTGTAATGGAGGGGTTATTAGTTAGTCCCGTAAATCTTTGTGGGCAGCACTAATGTAGTATTAATCAATTTCTAATAAATGTAATATTCTGTGCAAAATACTGTACAACACTATACGTAAAATCCTAACTGCAAACTTGCTTAGCTCAGGTTCCGAAAGTTCAATGAGGTGATACCGTCGAGGGTAAGGGAGCAGAAGGAGGTGCAGCAGCTGGCCAAGTGGGTGGCGGGGCAAGAGGCGGCACCGAACCTGCTAATTGTAGGTGGGTTCACTGCACCTACACAAAGCTTGCTCAACGAACATCTGTGGCAATGTGGCGCTGCAGACTGGGACGCCCTCAGGCAGATTTTTTCCCTCCCTCTCTCTCTCTCTCTCTTTCTCGACTTGTCGGTAACCCTACCCTATGAGAGTCAGGTGTATTGAGGAGAGAATTTTCCCGGGCAGGCACTCACACTTCCCCACTGACCCTTGGTTTAATCATGCTTCCTTTGTCCGTATATATAGGTATCAATCCATATAATAGTGCTGGACCGAACCTTTTCCTCGGAGGGAGACAGACAGTCAAAATGAATCATTCCCCTTGCTGGCGAAGTGCGAAAGTGGGTGCTTGTAGGAAGACTGACGAATTTGAAAATGGAAGTGTTGTAACGGCTATATTTGTGTGTTGGAGCCTGCATAAGTCATCTGTAGAGCTGACTGGGTATATGCAAATATGTGAAAGGACATACAGCAGCATAGACTTTAAATATCCACTTTAAATATCCACCACGGACTGAGTTTGAACTGTAAACTCGGAACACATATTTAATTTAACATACATGCTAACCTCAAACTCGATCTCTCCGTTTGTATACTAAATAACGTCTAGAAAATCATGCCATACCCTTAAACAGCACATGGTACAGTCATTCATCATCTGTTGTTGTTGTGGGTGTTTTTTTCCTGTAATTTATTTTGGATAACCATATTATTTCCATTGTAAAACTCAGCCTCTAAGAAAATGTTTTGGACTGACTCTGTGCTTTCGTTACTTGTACTGCGTTCTTACTTGTACTTCGTTCTTAACTTTATCTATCTCTCTGTCTATCTGTCTATATGTCTGTCCATCTATCTATCTTTTTATCTATCTATATCTGTATGTATGCATGTATCAATGCTCATATGTATGTATGTTTGGGGAATAACCGTAATTTCGCGTCTGTCTGCAGTGCGAAATTTGTGTAAAGCGTCATGGTTAAACAGTGAAAAAAAAAAAAAAAATGAAAGAAGGTCCAAAAGTGATAACTGTCAAGGACTCTTTAGTATGTATTGCAGGGAAAAATAAAAATGGAAAGTAGACCCCATATACCTGCGTTGTACCGGAAGGGCCTTTGTCCGGAGCATCAAGCATATGCAGTAAGAGGAATCAACAAACTCCTAAACCGAAAGTCGTTAAGAACCCTTTCGAGTCTGATTTAAGCCAAAAAAAAAAAAAAAAATAAATAAATAAAAAAAGATCCAGTTACTCTCTCAGTTTCCTCTCTAGATATGAAAAAAAATACAGCCCCTGATAGGCAGAAAATAAGCCATTCCAACACTCTTAATAGTACTGATAGATAGCGAAGCCATAGAGAGGCTGGAGGCCTTTTCTTAGTGGAGCCAAACAGATGCTGAAGGCCTCTAGCATATGTGTAGGTCTGTCTATCTATCCATCCAAGTGTGTGTGTGTGTGTGTGTGTGGAGTCAAAGTTTCTTTTTTTATATCATCTGATCTCCACCTTTCATTGACTTCCGCAAGCGTCTTTCTTTACGTCGCGGTTCTACATCTCTTTTTACTTTCTCCGTTACATTTAATATCGTTCTCCTGAACCTGGTGCCTGCATGCCTCTCTTTCAAGGCAGACATACAACCTTCGTCACTTCATGTGTTTTCCCCATGGTTTTCCAGTTCTTTAATGTAAAAATAAAGGGATATTATTATTCATCAATATACACAGGTAGGCAACCCTTAAATAATTTTCTTTAATCTGTCTTCTTCCTTTACCTCACATCTGTCATCCAGATTCAGTGTATTTATTCATCTTACAAATGAAGAGATTTGAGATTTTTCCTTGCTATTTTTTTTTTTTTTTTACCATGAAGGGGACATTTTTTACTTTTTTTTTTTTGCTCAGGGTTTCATTGTTTTTAATAAAAACATAGTTTTTACGCAATTAACAATAATGATAATAGTAATAATAATAATAATAATAATAATAACTAATAATAATAATAATAGTCATTTTTTTTTCACAAATTTATACTTCACAAAACACTTACCATATGGTAAGCAGAAAATGGCAAAAATGATAACCCACTTGTGCCCATGGTAAAAAAAAAAAAAGAAAAAGAAAAAAAACAGGTTCCTACCCCCGGGTGGGAGCCTAAGAGTTTCGCACCACGTGCCGATAGGCTAAGGGCGATACACTATGTACCGTTCCAGCAAAATCCCCCACGCTGGAACCAGCATGTTATAATGCACTCGTAGAGGAATAAACTGCTGCCCTGGATTTGAGTACTTCACATAGGCTGAAGTAAAGTCTGGTAAATTTGTGACCACTGTGCCCGGATAGAGCACCTTTTATTCCAGCTTCCTTTAGCCAGAGGGAGGCACGGATGTGCGTACAAGTAAACACTGTACTGAAGCTTCGTTTAGTAAGAAATTTTAGAGCCTTGCCAATGAGCACTAAACGCACTGCAACTAGTAATATTCGCCATAAAAGTTTCCTGTAAGAAAATGAACTAGCAAGAGAACCTGAAGACCATACGGTATAGTTTATCGTCCCGGAAATGTTTTTCAAAAGTTAGCATATAATCTGGCTCAATGCTAACGATCCATTAACAACTCTTCAGTGGTGTCTGAATGATATATGAACTAGATTATAAACCTTCATTGTCTGGAGATAAGGAGCGGACTAGTACTTTTGGGCCTGAGTCTAGTTCATCTTACTGTAGAAACCCTTTAATTACATACTTACATGCATGCATACATACATACATACGTACATAGGCTACATACACACTACATACATACATACAGACTTGCATATATATCAATCAATCAATCATTTCCTGTGGCACCCCACGGGATGCATAGGGTCTCAATGAACTCTCTCCACCAATATTTGTCTCTTGCCATCTCCTTCAGGTCCCACCAACACTCCTCTCCTGCTTCTTTTTTCATTGTCCTCAACCAGGTTTCCCTCGGCCTACCTCTACCTCTTCTTCCTCTAGCAATCCACTCTGGCACATCCTGTATTAAACAACCTTCTTTTCTGTATATGTGCCCCAGCCACTTCCAGCGAGACAGTCTCACATATTCATTAACTGGTTCCACTCTCGTAATATCCCTTACTCTTTCATTTGTAACTCTGTCTTGCCACTTTACCCCAAGAATCCTTCTCAGTATTTTATTCTCAAATCCTAATACTTTCTGATCTGTTGCAATTGTACTGTACCATGACTCATGCCCGTAAATTAAAATGGGTCTGACCATGGACTTGTAAATTTTCACTTTAGTATGTACCGAAAGCATATTATTATTCCAAACAGATTTCAACATTCCAACAGCTCGCCAAGCCTGTCTAATCCTCTCCTCAATTTCATTGTTTAATGATCCATTAGATGATACAATCGTTCCCAGATATTTAAAGTTTTCTACATTCTTCACCACATTATTCCAAATTACACAATCGATTTATATATATATATATATATATATATATATATATATATATATATATATATATATATATATATATATATATATATATATATATATATATATATATATATATATATATATATATATATATATATATATATATATATATCCACACACACACACACAGACACATGCATGCGTGAATGTAGTAATAAGTCAGTGTCAGAGGTCACAGTGTCACAAAACATCAAATGGAACATAAAAAAAAAATACAAGGTTAACTGTACAGTATTTGCAGCAGATATTGTAATAATTTAATTTAATTCTAATACACTCTGTCCAGAATTCTATGCTAGTATATCCAGTGGTAGTTGATTTTGCACTTTTGCGCCTATCATACTCTTAAGCTTCTCGTTATTATTGACTTATTTATTTATTTATTGGGACCTCTCACAAGCTTGGGGACATTAGCATCCATGTAAATCCACCTCTGCTGGAGTTGAATGTAAAATATGTTTAACTTGCTTTCCAAGCTACTAAGTCTGATAAATAATTTAAACATTGCAACGTCATCAACGTAATGCAATTCATGTTAAATATTTCTTTTTTATGAACTGTTTGACATGCACACATTAGACAGGCTTATCGAAACACCTGCTTCAGCATTACCCAACCTGCTGACCGTGTGTATCGTAATCCTGTCTTATGGACCCGTTCCTCCTACAGGCTACACTCCCTGGATGACGCAGCTGGTGAGGGACCATTATTCTCATGATGTTCAAGGGTTGCTGATGGAAATGCATAAGGAGGTGGTGCCTCTCCTAGACCAGGTAAAAATTACAAACGAGGTTTAATTCTTCACAACTGCTTTTTTTTTTTTTTAATCTATTTACGCTCTCGGGCGCGCGCGCGCGCACACACACACACACACACACACACACACACACACACAATCTATAGCCCAATATATCAATTATAATCAAATTCAGACATCGTAATAATTTGTTAAACAATCGTCATAGAATGGAACAAAAAACTCACCAAATATAAGAGACGAGAAAACCAATATGAAAGCTGTATAACTACAAGCACTTACTTTTAAACTGCCCTGTCGGGAGCGTGGTGGTCTCGTCGCCACCTTCAGTGGCTTCTGCTAGAGCACATGTGGCCAAAACACCCCTTTACAGGATATTAGAAGCACATCGGACGCGAATGCAGTTTACTAGCGTAACATATGGACATTTTCAATTGAACGCTTCTTGTACCAGCATAGAGATATGGTCACTGCGAGTTTGTATGCACCGTGTACACGACTCAAGTTTCGTCCTAGACGCAAAGCAATCACCGATGTTATTTCTGCCAATTAGAAATCAGAGAATGGACTGAATTTATTCCCCTTGTCTAGCAGTGTACGACTGCTGAATATGATGACATTCTGTGTTCAAGTGGATGGCGTATGAGTTCTTGATCACAATACCAAGCAAACCCATGTTCAAAACAAGCGTCTGCACATGAACGTATATATATATATATATATATATATATATAAGAACTAGTACATGCTTGCAAAAATATGAGGAACTAGTTAACACCCTTTCCTCCAAAAAATGTATGCAAATACATTTGTTTCCATACCGTTACTGAGCCCACAATTATCAGTTCTGGCTAAAAAATCAAAAAAATAATTTTCGCATTTCGGGCCTTCGCGTCGAGCGCGATGGCCATTTTTTTTTTCTGACACTTCCAGAACGTACCCCGGCCTATTTTGCAAATAGAATTAGGCAGATACCTATTACTGTTCTCGCGAAAGAAACGAATAAACGCACAGACAGACATTCTCGCCTCATGATATCCGACAATTTCACGTCATCGCGTCGCGCACTATTGCCAAAAATTAGCCTATTGTTTGGTATTTTTCTGACACTCCCTGGACTTACCCCGACTTAATGCAAAAAGATTTAGGTCAATAACTATTACCATTCTCGCGAATGAAAGAAACAAACGCAGATATAGACACACACATACACAGCTTGACATTATTTAGATTAAAATTGCCAACATTCCAAGGGGAATATAGGATGTGCTGCACACAGCCACAATGCCCTGACATATTTCAGTTCAGATTGTCAAGTTGGTGACTGAACATACAAAACTTAGGATCCTAAATTTTGTGTCTACAGTAGTATTGCATTTTAGGTACGGTAGAGTCATGAAACTTCATGCATAAATAGATATTCATATAATCATTAATCATGTACAATTTCTGCTTCCTAGGTTTGATAGTTGCAAAATTTTAATAGAAAAATGCATTATTATAATCAGTTTTATGTATTTTTGCATTTTCATAACACTACATAATCTCATGGCATCCTAACTACCAAACAGCACCAGGAGGCATATTAACATATATCCCTGGAGAGTTTGAAGCCTGTACCTGTATTTGTTTCTGAGTTCTATCTCGGAAACGATTCTTTTTACTTTTTCATTAAAAAAAAAAAAAAAAACAATACTTAAGGCGCAGCATTCTACCTATCAAAAGGACCCAGTTCACTATAAGACACATAATTATGTGAAGTTTCATGACTGTAATGAATACTTGTTGAGTTTTGGCTTCAGATTACGTCTGTAGGGTGCACTGATAACTATGAGATTTTTTCTTAAAAAAAAAAAAAATCTACTTAAGACACAGCATTCTACTTATCAAAAGGCACCAGTTCACTATAAGATACATAACTATGTGAAATTTCATGACTCTATAGTTAATATTTTCTGAGATATGCTCCGGAAACGAAAATCTCTACACTCTACCGCCCAACTCTACTAACGGACACTACTGATAACAATATCCTGTTCTGACTTTGTCCGGTGGAGGGTAAAAATGAAAAGAGTATCGAAGAACACTTGTCCAGGGAACAATAACCAAGCTTAAAGCGAGATGATGAAAAATTAGGGGGAGAGAGAGAGAGAGAGAGAGAGAGAGAGA
The DNA here is from genome assembly GCF_032717465.1 of Coenobita brevimanus. NCBI lineage: Eukaryota > Metazoa > Arthropoda > Malacostraca > Decapoda > Coenobitidae > Coenobita > Coenobita brevimanus. Next base: position 25,370,503 of record NC_137047.1, on the reverse strand, counting down.
GAGAGAATTTATTATAGATGCACAGTAATATTCTTCTATGGTGGTAAAGGTGGGTCAGCGAACACGGGTGCTGGTGGTGCCACAGAGTCGATACCGGCCGCTGGCCTACAAGGATATCTTGCCACATCAGAAAGCCGCGTTTGGTGACGCCATGACTGACTGGAGCGAGATGACATTCTTGTACTACCTGCAGCGGTACCGGCAGCATACACGAAGGTCCAGTGAGGCACTGACATTCCGCCGAACCGTGTCTATACCCGACACAAGTACTGGAGACTACTTGGTGCCCCGTGAAACCGATGGGGGATTGTGGTGGTGGGACACCACCCTGCCTCTCAGCTTGGCCAGTATTGCTGACTGCAACCAACTCTACCGTCAGGGCTATATACATCATCCGATGTACACTGATGATATCCTCAGGTGCACCGATGATATACATGCTGGAAGAGCCACGCTGAGGGACAAAGTGACCATGCTGCTGAACCTCATGTGTAACTCAGTGCTCGGAGCCACCTCCACGCAGTGCTGTAGTTGAATGCCCAGGATGTAAGGATTGCTACACTTAAGCTGAAACGTCAATTCTGTATTCACACACACACACACACACACACACACACACACACACACACACACACACACACACACACACACACACACACACACACACACACACACACACACACACACACACAAATGCAACTGATAAAAACAGATGTCATCCATCCATTCACTGTTCTATACTGCATTGCCCCATCAGAAGCACTGGTGTCATGGCCTAAGCTATTTGGCCCAAACATTTAAGGCCAATGACCAGTTACTTCTTGCTGAGTTGCCTTAAGTAAGTAATAACTACAATCTCTCCTTGAAATTGAACTTTAATGAAATTATATATTAAAACAACCGTCTCTAGTTATCATACGCGTTTATCTCGTACAGATTTTTTGTCCCGTGGGGAGAAAAACGCATATGAGGTTTGCCATATTATTAAAAAAACAAAATCAACAAGAAGGATCACCGACAATACCACACCCACGCCCACCAACTGGTCTATGGGCCGATTATTTGACTTTACCCTGTGATCCTGACCTTTTACAGATTACTCTCGAAATCAAATAACATTCTTGCCTAAGCCCTAACAGTCCACCAGATTTGGATTAAGTCAACTCAAAACTGCTTGCATAGGCCTGTGCTATGTGGCCTTAAACTTTGACCTTTCCCTCTTACCTTAACTTTGGACTGATTGTTTTCAGATCTAATCTCTTCATCTTTGTCTTACCTTGCACCCTTTCACAAAGCTTAATCTACGTCACATAAAAGTAATTTAAGCCAGCCTTGCCATGTGGTTTCAAACTTTGACCTCTAATATACTATAGAACTAGCCGTGTGTGTGTGTGTGTGTGTGTGTGTGTGTGTGTGTGTGTGTGTGTGTGTGTGTGTGTATTTTGGGCAGCCGAAACTACACATTCAGATCGCACCAAAATTGGCACAAAAATCGCAAAAAAATCGCTGATGTGAAAAAACTTGGTCCCATCACGATTGAAAAACTTTTACTATATTTAATGAGCGATCACATTTTGACCAAAAAACGCTGCTCCCGGAGCCCGGCATAGGATCTCTGTAGAATTTTATGCCCAGAGTAGAACTAAAATAAACTGTAACAGTAGCCATGTGTCTGTGTGTGTACTTCAGACTTGCCTTCGGACAACTTGGGTTCCATTCGCAAAGCTGCAAATAACACGATCAATTGGTTAGCTGCAAAAAATACAGGTGACAACGTTACACTAGAAGAGCACATAAACGCGAGAGCCCTCCGCAAGAGCAAGTGCGAGGGGCCCGAAGGGCCCACGAGCAATTGTGTTGTTCTAAAATAGGTCAGATGATCCTCAATCCATCCACCAAGTTTGATATAAAGTAGATCAAAATTGTTTCAGTTGTTTTGTTCACTCAAAGGCACACGGGTCGAGCTTTGTCCTTGCCCTGTGACCTTGACCTTTGACTGATCGTTCTCCAAACTGAACCCTTCGTTCTTGGCTGACCCTTACACTTCCACCAAGTCCGGTTCACTTTAGATCAAAGCTAAGTTGATCTCTCCCTGTGACCTTGACCTTTGACCTTTCCTTTTGACCGTGACTTCTGACTGATTGTTCTGAAAATCGAATCCATAAATTCCTCCCTGACTCTCAAATCTTCCTCCAATTTGGTGTAAATTGATTAAAAATGGTGTAAGTTGATTTTGCCCCGTGACCTTAACCTACGATTTATTGTTTTCTAAAACATTTGGTTTACTCCTTGCCTGATCCTCAACCGTCCCATCGAGTGTGGTCAAAAAAGGGTCAAAACTATTTGAATTATTTTGTTGAGAAACACACTTTGGTCGAAATTTGGCCTTGCCCTTTGGCTTATGGATGTTCTCAACACTAAATCAGCTCATTCTTATCTCACAATTCCCCTAATTTTAATCAGAATTGGATACAAACTGTTAAGCTGATTTTACTGGGTAAACCGTTGTCCTAAGCCCTGTGACCTTGATCCAATTTTCTCAGTCACTGTAGATTTACTCAGTGGCTGAATCTCAGTCCCCCCCACCCCCACCAGGTTTGGTTAAAATCGGATAAAACTTTTTCATTTTGTAACACCCATACCCAACCACACACACACACACACACACACACACACACACACACACACATACATACATACAGGCACACACACTGACCAAAACATAATCCCATTCTCTTGAGGGTGGGTGTAAACAATAGAAAATGAAATGTGCTGATACTCACTATTCTTTCTTATGACTGGCAGTGCAGCACACCAAAGGCATGTGTGGGGCAGGGTGGGTAGGATCATTTAAGGAAGATGGATATGGTGGTAGAGGGTACTATAATAGTTTGTATTTTAGTCTAAATGAGTGCCACCACCGGACACTCTGAGAATCACTGCCCACACACCCTGAGAAAGTTGGACATAGTAGACGTACACATTCTGCGTTTACTTTTTTGATCGTCTGTTTTAAATACGAGCGTTACTCAGTCTGATGTTCATGCAGCTGTAACTGAAGACAGATTTGCATAAAAAACTACAGTCTATTATTTTTTTTTTTCATCTGACGAAATTGACCCACTCTCACATCTTTGATACGAAGTAGTGGTTCCGTGATTTGTGATGAGTCATAATTATGAGGCAGGAATGAGCTTCATTGATATCAAGTGAAATTTATGCTCAATTTAGCCATCGGCTAAACTGAAAAGGGGTTATGGGTCTTTGTCAGGTGAGTAGCCTACAAACCCAATGTAGTCTGCTAATCTCGTTATTCTGAATTACTTATTGTAATCTCCACTATAATGCATGAGAGTACGCCGTATGCATTTGTTCTTTATTTCTGTACTCTAAACCTAAATGTAATAAATCATACCCATCAGTTTTCAAACTCAACAGTGTTTTATTTAACAGATAAGTTATATCTTGTTAAATCACCTTATTTGTTTCTAAGTGACAAAGACAAGTGTGAAAAATATGAGTTTAGGCTCCACTTTTGACAGATTCTCGACTCAACCCTATTCAGGGATCTGTTTTGCACAAATAAACTCAAATGAACCTAAGGTGAGACAAATACATCAAATGTATGAAAATCAATTAACTTAAAAAAAGGGAAGTGCTTCAAAGACTGTGAAGCACCCAACAGTGCACTGTACAGTACTGATAATTGTCGTATAAACCTAGAACCGTCCTGTCCTCCCTTCTTCTCCCTGAGAAAAAAAAAAAAAAAAAAAAAAAAAAAAAGAATCGAAGAAGGAAATGGTGGCGTACCTTAATACAGATCCAGTTCTTTACTGCACTACCAGTAGCTTAGGGATCTGGGGCTATGCCGCTTAATCCCAGCATTTAAGGTGAGGGTGACTATCTTTTCTCACTCGTAAATGACATTATGTATGCAATAAACCCCAACTACCCCTGGGATGTAAACCCTTGCGGTCCTCAGCCGGTTGGAGGTCCTTAACCTACGAGACCACCTGGTGTCGTTTGGTTATATGGTTACTACCACCTAGCTTAGCAAGTAGTTTCTTGGGTAACAGTCAACCATTTGGCTTCACACTCAGTATAGAATTATCTGAAGGCAGTACTACACTGAATGAATGGATGATGGGCGTCCCCATCTATCGCACTCTAAGAATCGCCTCACTTATTAACGACTGAAAGTAATTCACAAAACCTTCCTAGCTGTTTATGTATTTTATGACCCTTGCTAAATCTAAGAAGAGCATTCATTTTCTGAGCCGGGGTAATTACCATATTTCTTTGCATAGTACAGTGAGAATCGATATCGAGGAGTCCTGTATATTATATAAGTTAACATATTTCAGTTGTGTACTCGTTGCGAAATTGGAATCAAAGGGCATTGTCTCCAAGAAAGTAATTAAGATCTCAACGGGGAAACACTGCTCTGTCCTTGTACTGTACCACGTGTTCTTGTTGTGTTAGGACATTCATTATTATCAGTGCTTACCATGTCACTGCATGTGGCAATGGAACTCTTGGCTGAGCTGCTGCTTTCCAAATTTTAGCTGTTGAAACTGAGACTTTTGTGTCCATAGGCTGTGAGAAACCATGTTAGCGACCGTAACTTTGTCAAAAAGTCAGAGAGGACTGGCTTGGTTCGACGGTTCAGAGAGAGGACTGGTTGAAATCGAAGAGAAGTGATAGAGTATCATCGTAGTCTTCCCGAAATCTGGTTTTATTCCTGGGGTTCGGGGGATGTGTTCGGCATTTACTATACATGGTCAAAGGAAGTATGTTTAGCAACACCATAACATCTTTTAGGAACAAGTTTAATGGCATTTTAATACTTCCGGGGAGAAAATTCAGTGAATTTCTAACATCTATAGAAATCAAGTTAGCAACGCTAATGCCTTTTGAGAGCAAGTTTAACAACATTAAAGCCTGATGAGAGTTAGTTTAGCAACTTTAGTAGCTTTTGAAACCAGGTTAAGTAACACTAAAACTTTTTGAAAGCCAGTTTAGTAACACTGATATCATCTGAGAGCAAGTTTAGTAACACTAATACCTTTAGAAAACATGTTTAGTAACACTAATACATTTAAAGAGCAAGTTTAGTAACACTAATACCTTTTCAGAGCAAGTTTAACAGAAGTAATACCTTCTGAGAGCAAGTTTAGTCGAATTAATACCTTTGAAATTAAGTTTACCAACAGTAATAGCTTCAGAGAGCATGCTGAGCAGCAGTGGTAGCTTTTGAGAGTTAGCAACTCGTACTACCTGACGACGATGAGGAGTGGGGGGGAAGCGTACTGGGGGTACAATACGTCCTCCTAATTTTCGGCAGATCAACCTCCGTAGTTAAAGAAAAATGCTGTGTACGACAGCATATCAATAAATGTTACATAAATATTATAGAATCATTTCAATAAAGAGAGGGATTTAGTGTTAGCTTTTAAGGAATTTGGTAATGAGATGACAGGAGTTTAAACCCGGAGTATTTGTTCAGGAATCACTCCCCTTCCCCTTTTCCGAAGTGGTGGAACAGGTCTTCTAGCGATATTTATCTTATCGAAGATTAAACCTCTTGAAACACATACACACACACTCTTGTCATCTGTTGAAGAAAACACTCTCTGATCTGACTCAATCTGGGAGTGAAGAAATAAAGAAGAGTTCAGTTATATAGGGCTGTCCCAGTGACATTAAATGGTTGCTTGAAGCCAGAAAAAATGTAGAAAGAATACAGTATAATGAAAAATATAGTAATAATATGAAATAAGTACACCTCTTTGGTCTGGGTGCAATAGATTTGTTAATGCTCTTGAAAGAGCTGGCACTACATTATAGTATTAACTATACGCAATCTCACATATACAGTAACTCTCGAAGTTGTTAGTGCCCTTTATTATATACTTAAGAGGGCATTTATAACCGGCAGAGCAAAGGGGCAGGGGCTATAGCCTCTTTGTGCCTTATCTATGCTCGCACATGGAACCAATGTGTCCATTTAGACCCATTTCCCTCAAAAACTTATTCCACCAGGGACCTATTTTCCTGCATGATCCTCTCCTAACATTGGACCTATTACCCATGCACATAGTCCCAGCGGACCCATTTTCCTCCATCTACCTACCGAACCACCCACTAACCCATATACCAACTAACTCATCCACTGTAGTCTGTTTCAGTGGATAGACAGAAAGGTAGGTAGGTAGATTAATATCACACACCCTTGCCTCAGTCCAACACTTCTAATGAACTATTCAGACAACCTACTCTGACACACACACACACACACACACACACACACACACACACACATATATATATATATTAGCGGCTGGCTTGCACACCTGATATTGGTGGTCTCACTTGACTTTGCTCTACTATACACGTTCAAGCCGTGTTTAACGGGTCGTGAAGGGTAACTAACACTTAGGGCCGAGGAACACAACTTTCTGTCACTAGAGAAGTGACCTGCCCTCGCCGAATGCTTCATGCATAGGTATAGATGCGAAAGGTTTTTGGAGAGTAAGGTGATAAGTGTATGTGGAAATTATGTTGAAGCGGCTGTGTTTGTGAGTGAGTCTGAATGTCATCAAACAAACCTCGACATGGTACCAATATGTAGCTAAAGGATGCAGGCGACAGAGAAGCACCAGGAAATAACTGAAGAAAATAGGCGAAAAAATTCAGTGTTTCCTGGTGGCTTTTCCTCCGGCTCTGTAGCCGGAGTTGCTTGCTTGCTGATGGTGAGGTTGTGATGTGACGTCAGTGCCAGTGTGCTTAGAAGTACTGAAACTGATAACAAAAATAAATTAATTCAGTTCAGTATCATAGCTTGTTTACTTACGATGCATTAAAAAACAAGAAATATTATAAAAATGAGGATCCTAAAAAATTCGGCTGGATATGATATCGAACGCGAATAGTAAATCAGTGATATAAAGAACACACTATGCCTGTCATGATCAAACTGTAGTTTTTAGAGACTAACACTGATATGATTCTGAGAAATAAACCTGGTGTTATCATATTCCTTTGTGTTTATAGTCTGATAGCGTCATTGCTTGCAGTGAGTACTATGTATCAGAATGTACTAAGCGTAAGACACCAGGATGTGGCAGCTGTGCCACCTGCTACCAAGTCACATCTACACACCTGTTTCCCTCTCTTTACAATCGCTAACCTCACACACCTTGACACACCGCCAAATTTGACATCAAGCACCACATTTTTCACTCATAAGTTGGGGTGGTCACCAACACTTGGTGGCCTGTCTCTCCATTACACCGACACCCCCGAACCACAGCTCCACCACACCACCTCCTCTCCACCCACCACACAACACTACCGTTCCCTGGCCGCCCTCCTGCCCTCCCTCCTGTCCTTCAAGCACAACAGTAGCGACCTTCACCCCGACACCCCCAGTCTAACCCACACCTCCAGGATAGATGCCAAGGCTGGGGTCCTGCCCTACGTGCCCTGTGCCATTGTGCCCTATGACCGCCCATCCCACGTCACCGCCTGCCTCACCCGCAGACTCGCCTCTCATCGCTCACTCTGGATTGAGTTCATGGGCGACTCAAAAATAAGAAATATATTCTATGAGTTTCTTTCAAGAAGTGACAAGGAACATAATTATATGGTGAAACATGAGGTGAGTCGTCCTTATATACCTTTAACGTAAATAATGTAACTGTAAAGCTACTGTATATATGGAACGATGATAAGTAATTCCTGAGAGTCAGTATGTATGTCAAAAACGAAATTTAGCGCGATTCTTGTGTAGGGACTTTATTTCTACGCAGAACTCGTCAGAACTCTTCGTGGAACTCATGAAACACGGGGTCAAACTAAAGACTGACATGGAGGCAACCAGTGAGGCGCTCCCGGGTCTGCGAATTACCTTCAGGTATGGTTATAATCACTGGTTTCCTATATACTATACGTAAATTAACCCTACACAGTGAGGGATATTTGTCTCTGACAAGACGATAATCTGAATGACTGGATGACTTATGTAAATTTCATGGAAGGTAATTTAGTTAAATGTTGAGAAGGAATTAGTTCTGTTCACTTATGCTGCCTGTCTGATGATGAGGAACTAACGGTACAAAGAACTGTTAGTGAATCTGAGAGTGTTAATGAGCGACAAGAGTTCAGAGTGAACGTGGAAATGAGCAAGGTCATGTTATCTACGAAGGCATCTGTTAAGTTAAAGTGTCGTCAAGCAGTGATGATAAGGGTGTATTTGAGTGAATCTGAAGAAGGGAGGAGTAGAAGGCCATGAAGAAGGTGGATGGCTATGGTCATTAAGTATGAAAGCGAAGTATGAAACATGATGAACCAAGGAAACTGACGGGATCTACTTGATTGGCTGAATTATGTGGGGAGGAGCACATGAAAAGGGTATGGCATCCCCTTCTTGTGCTTCATAGTTGATGAATTGACTATTAGCAAATGTTAACCTCATTTACAAACAGAAAAAAAAAAATCGAAAAATACGAGAATGTGCCAACAGACATTCTTGTGAGGTGGGGCCAGGATTTCGGAAGCAAGAATGGTGGGTGAATGAGTGCCTGGCCCATTCCACTGGGCATGGCACTCGTGTTTTTCTTGCCTGCTGGACACTGCCTCACCCCATCTTTAGGCAGAAAAAGATGATGATGATTATTATGATGATTGTTGTAGTTGTTATTGTTATCATCATCATCATCATCATCATCATCATTATTATTATTATTATTATTATTTAGTGGAAATGATGGTTTAGACGAACACATGGGTATAATGTCAAGCAGGGCAGGGAAGTGGCAGGTGCTCTGAATATTATGATTATGATTGACATTCATTAACAGAGACCACTGCATGATTGTGCTAGTGACAAGTCTGACGTACCGGAGTGAGATGTGGACAGCGCTTGAGGGGCAGACGTTTAGACTGAGGGAGGAGGAGATGAGTTGCCAGTGAAGCATATATACAGTGACCAAGGGAGATAGCTAGGGAAGCAAATGAAAGAGTATGCATAACGACCAGAATGTGCAAGGAGGAAAAATGTACTGAGATAGTTTGAACGTGTGGGCAGATTGCGACTGACAGTGTGTGTAGAGACAAAGGTGACGGGAGAATAAGGAGAGGGAGAACAAGAACTAAACTCAAATACGAAGTGGAGCCGGCCTCGAGGGTGGGAAGTGTGAAGTGGAAAATGGAGCTGGTGATGAATGAAAGGCTTGAAGGCTTATATTGCAGCGGTCACCTTGGATGAACTGTGGGTCTGGGCGTCAGAAAATACAGACATATAACGAGCTTCATTACACTCAGAGTTTGTTTTCATCAGCAGGAAGTGATGTGTAAGCTACAAAATATCTTATCTCTACTCCTCTCCTCCCCCTTCCCCCCCAAAAAAAAAAAAAAAAACACGATACTGATTTTACTGGTTTTACTTCTCGAACAAGAAAAGGATATAAATCTGCATTGCTTGTTTTACTGTGATCAAGTAATGGTTTAGATTCCGTTATAGAATATTTTCTTCTTCCTTATGGGAACTAAAAATAGTGTTAATCACCATTTGAGAAATAGAATTAAGTATCACAAAGGTATTTACCTGGTAGTACGTTTGTAAAAAATATAAAGATGAAGTTGCTCTTATAGTTAAATTCGTCAACTGACGCATTATATATATATATATATATATATATATATATATATATATATATATATATATATATATATATATTATCGAATATTGTTTGACAGGCTTCACTCAAACTTTACTTAACACCATTCTTCATTACTAGATATTCTCCATTAGCAATATTACGTCTTTCTGTTATCTAGCATTGAATAATCCAACACATTGACTACCCAGTCCCATCGTCTCACTTAACTATGTTCTTTAAATGACTCTGTCGCCCTCGGCTTTATGCTTTCAGTACCATATTGTTGTGTAGAAACGATACTCAAGACATCATGAAAGAAATGATACATAAAGTAATGAATAAAGTATACTTCTACAGTGAAATGCACCAAGAGTATCAGAAGATTCGACAAACCTTAAACTGTGGACAGCGTTTTCATGTTTGCATTTCTTTTCTCCTCAGTCTTTGTAGATCTGCACAAAATTGTAATATATGCGCGTGACAATGAATTTAGGTTTTTGGAAGCACAGATGCAAAAACGATACATTTCTTGATTGATTGATTTTTTTTTTTTTTTTCTGAAGGTCGTATCAGATCTACAGAATCATAATAAAGCAGTATTATATTAAACCGAACTTACAGTAGTTTTGAATACCTGCCAAGTAAAAAAAAAAAAGTGGGGGGAGAGAGAGAAAATGAGCTAAATGGGACTCAACATTACCAAAATCCTAACTGAACTCAAATATGGTTCAGGTTCCGGATGTTCGTGGAAGCAGTGCCGTCCAGGGTGAGGGAGCTGGAGGAGGTGCAGCAGCTGGCCAGGTGGGCGGCTGGGCAGGAGGCCACACCACACCTGCTGATTGTTGGTAGGGTTTTTGCTCCGAAAATGCAACAAAAGTAATCTGGGAGTCTGGGGCATTGTCGCTCCGCAGGCTAGGATGGCCTCAGAGATTATATTATTTTGAAAAGAATTTCCTCAACATCAAAAAATAATCTCTGGTATTTAAACTATATTCCTCTCGCTTTTTCTCCAAATAATGGCATTAAAAAATTGATTTAACCGATGACGTATCTTACTGGTTTACTCCTGTTGCTTGGACCAGCTTACACACAGTTGCTCAGGAAGAGAAATCAGGTTATGAAGCGATTAATGGAGACAGTATATCACCGAGTCACTTAATGAACTTTCCATAAATAACGCTGCTGAAAAGGGACGCCTTCATGCTGTAGCACCAATATAACCAGGCGGCTCAACTGCCTATTTACACAAACGTCCCTCAACTACACCCCTAGCCACCAAAAGAAGAATGGTGGACTACAGAAAAGCAGTTTAAGCCTGTAGCCCACTGGGTTCATATTTCAGACAAACATAGAGTTGCAGCAACAACAACTACTACAACTACTACTGCTACTTCTACTACTACTATTACTACGACTGCTACTATTATTACTACAGCAACAACAATAACAACAATAACAAATACTACTACTGCTAATACAACAAGAACTACTATTACTGTTACTACTACTACCACCACAACTACTACTACTGCAACAATTACTACTACTACTACTACCACTGCTATCACTACTACTACTAGTACTAGTCCATAGTAAACAAAATCATCTGGAATTAGCATGAATTTCTCAAGATGCTGACTATAAGGAGGTGGTTTTCAAAGGGTACTGCTGACACCTTATTGCTGAATCTCTTGTGTTTTGTGCTTCTGATCGGAATTAAGTGAATAAAAGAAGACAACGGACACCTCTGATAGCCGCACCCACTCTTGCAGTAATGTATGGGGAAAGAAATAATTAATTATTGGTTAGGCCCTTATGTGACATCCTTCTGCTTGCAGGCCGTCTAAAAACAGATAAATGTCCTGTGTTCTACCATGACCCTCTGTGTTAAGTTTACAGGTACTTTTACACGACCCAGGTACACGGTCAACTAGTGCTCTTGCACTGTGTATTTTTGTGTGTATGTACCTATGTATGTATGGAGGTAGGTAGGTAGGTATATATGTATGTAATAAGTCGCCGTTCCTCCCACAGGCTATACCCCCTGGTTGATGCAGCTGGTGTCAGTGCATTACCCACACGACGTTTATGGCTTGATGATGGATATGCACAAGGTGGTGGTGCCACTCCTAGAACAGGTGAGAACTAGCATCAGGCATACACTTTCACAACTATATTTTCTTTATTTCATCTAGTTACAAAGAAATGACAGTTGATATAGCTCAGCATCTCAATCAAAAGGAAGCACTTAAGAAAGATAAAACAAACAGGAATGGAGTAGTTATACCTGTTTTATTTTAACCTTGTCTAAAATTGCTCTCTCTCTCTCCATGTTTATTGCTGAACTGTAACAAGAAATTAGAACTAAAAGATGCTGCTGCTCGTGAAAAAATGCTATGGAAAGGATTCAGAGTTGTCGTATTGTCTTTTTCTGCCACTGAGCTACATGGAATTATCAACAAAAGGACGAAAATTTAGGGGCCAAGTTAAGGTAAAAGGACAATAACTCCCTAATGTAAGTGCCTGAGATGACCGGTATTATATATGCAAAAATTTCAAATCGTAAAAGCTTTGTCTCTAATTTATATTTTTGTGGAGGGTCTGAGTCACATCAGCGCCTTCATTACAAAATGTCGCCACTGTGATAAATACAATCATCTCAGAGTAGCCGGAGTAGCAAAAAACAAGCGCTATCTTCAACCACCTAGGCTCTTGCTTTCGGGCGTCAAATAGAGAGACAACAACCACAAACGCTTATCATTTCTCAGTTTGTATAACCTTCAGAGTTAATGAATAGGCGAAGTAGTGAATTTAAGAAGGTGTTTTATACAGGCCTTCATATCAGGTCCGTTCTGGGCCAGTTAGATCCAGGAATGTTCAGTCAAGCCACTTCAAATTAATTATGTCATTCCTGGCCCATTCGCATCCACTTAGGTCCAGTTAAGTCAGTTCTAGTCCACTGAGATCAGTTTCCGTCCATTCTATGTGTCTCCTGCCTATGAGAGTATTTTCAGTGCTTTGTCTGGGGTAGTTAGGGGAAGTGAGTGAAGTCAGCGATTAATGTTGCGGGATGGAATATTTCAAATCTAGTGTGGGAAAATAATGATTTGCGGTTTACTAACAGCGAACGGGATGTGTGCAGGGTGGCTGAGAGTTTTGTGGATGCCTGTAAGCGACGAGGCCTGAATGCAAGTGAGAGAGAGAGAGAGAGAGAGAGAGAGAGAGGGTGATTTAGATGCTATGGTAAACCGAGGAAGACGAAATGATGGATGGTTTTAAGTACCTCGGGACTGCGAAAGGAAAGCAAGGTAAATACGTAATGGTTGTGGAAAACAGAAAGAGTAAAGCCTTTTTAACATGCATATGACTGGGCACAGAATAGACCAGGCAGTCTTATCCCTGAGACTTTTCAGCACAAAGAGAGGCGCCACATACCCTCCTTAGGGACAGCTATGTAAGCCTTGACAGGAGACAGAACTGGTGTTCGACGAATGAATTGAATGATATATTAGTGACCACATTAATGTATGATGTGAATTTGCAAAGGCTAGAAAGGGACCCTTTTGTATACACTTGACAGAATAAGAGATACGGAAATGCGTGCAGGAGGTGGACCGAAATGAAGAAATATACTGAATGGAGAGTAGAAAAGTGTGTGGGTAGAAGGTGCGCAGTCATAAAAGAGAAAGACTAATGTCTAGTGCTAATGAAATGGCTTGTCAACACCGTATGGCAATAAGTGCAGCATAGTCTCAAAGCAGGCCGCTGCCCTGCTGTCTTGTCAATTAACGTTTATGGGGATTTTATAGAGCACAGTAACCGATTATTCTTAATATATCTCCACGTTAGATTTAAATACCTTATTTATACATTGAAAAATTACAAGGTACTAGTGCATGTGGAATTCATAGGCATAGTGTTGAATTAAGAGGTTTGCATGTTTTTGTGCATTTTGTGATAACCGTACTATTCTTCTGCTGTGGTGGTGCAGGTGGGTCACAGGACGCGGGTGCTGGTGGTACCGCAGAGTCGCTACCGGCACCTGGCCTACAGCGGTGCGTTCAGACACAAGAAAGTCGCGTTTGGTGACGCCGCGTCTGACTGGAGTGAAATGGCGTTCTTGTACTACCTGCAGCGGTACCGGCAGCGGGCACAGAGGTCAACTGGGTGGATGGAGTTCCATCAACCTGTACCAACACGTCACACAGACACTCGAGACTACTTGGTGCCCCGTGAGACTGGTGGGGGGTTATGGTGGTGGGACACCACCCTGCCTCTAAACCTGGCCAGTATTGCTGAGTGCAGCCAGCTTTACCATCGGGGCTACTCGCAGCACTCAATATACTTTGGAAATATCCTCAGGTGCATTGATAATCAGCACGCAGGGAAAGCCACGTTGGGTGATGAAGTGACCATGCTGCTGAACCTGATGTGTAACTCGGTGCTCGGGGCTGCTTCCACGCAGTGCTGTAACTGAATGCTGTAGAAGGGAGGAATGCTGCACCTAAGCCAATGATGTATAATCTATGGTCACCAAAAATCAATTTACAGCAGCTCTTTCAAACGATGTTAAATAGCCGCCATCCATCTATTCTAGCACGACCCCATCCTCGGTGTAGGGGTAGCTCTTCGGCCAAGCCATTATGGTAATGATAACCAGTCATTCGCTCAGGCGGCATTACGGAAGCAATAGACCCCAACCATTTAGGGACCTTTGCTGGCATGATTGGTCTGGTAATTGTAATGAATAAGTCTCCTCCATTTTTCTTTACCAACCAAATTGAGCATAACTCTGAAGGAAGTATTGACGCTGAGATTATAAAATATAGGATATATTCTTGTTTTAAATTAATTGCTAAACAGTTTACATAATTCTTCTTAGTACATATAATTGTATTTCGATTTACTGTAACACATCAACAGGGAAAACTGTAGAAAGTTATAAAATTGGTCTCTAACAATGCATGATCCAATATCCTGGGGATTGCAGGTGGGCTGTCTCTATGGGAGATTGTATATATGCCTATTAATGTCCTTTATAAATCAATAGTACCATTATAATGCAGTGGTGAGCAGGGACCCCCGATTGGTAGGTGGGGGCTCCCACCATCCACTCATTTGATGTAATGCTAGCTTCACGTGACTCTATGCTGAGTGATAAGCCAGACCGGGAAACTGTTTAGTACGTTAATGGTAATCACACAACCAAGCCGCCTAGTGACCTAGTGAATTACGGCGCTCCAACCGGGTGTGGCTCATAAGGGAATGCATCCGAGGACTGGTTTGGGTTTATTGCTCACATAATATCGATCAGGGATAAACAAATAGTCACTCTCGCCTTAAATATCTGGACTAGGCTGTTTAGTCCCGGACCCCTACACTCCTGATGAAGCGATGAAGGACTGGATGATAGATAAATAGACAGATAGATAGATAAATGGATGGATGGCTGGATAGATAGATAGATAGATAGACAGACAGAATGATAGACAGATAGATAGATAGATTGATAGGTAGGCAGACAGACAGATAGACTGACACGTGGCATCTTGTATCTTGTTGGTATCTTGTACACACCCGCGGCTTCAGCTTCCAAAGAACACATCCCTTGTCGTGGGCGATATGTGGCTGTCATATTTTGTAATTACTCTTCTTTCGTGTCATGCTTAGCCCACTGTTGAGGATTTCATTACTTGGTTAGTTATCCAACGTGGACAAGACTGGACATCTGATGAAGAAACCTGTACAAGAATATCAACATCTACTGTATAGTGTGTGTGTGTGTGTGTGTGTGTGTGTGTGTGTGTGTGTGTGTGTGTGTGTGTGTGTGTGTGTGTGTTAACTTGCTGCCTTTCCCAGTAACTGCATGAATTAGACAGAAAAAAATGTTACTGGTGAATCATTATCCCAACATGCAGCACTAATATGGTATTCGGTACTAATTAAAATAAATACACCTTCTCTATAGCCATTCATTCTCCAGCACATAATTCTACCGTGGCCATGTCTGGCATCTCACACACATTCACACTTACCACTCTTACTAACACAGCTGAATTGTTCAACATGAAACCCAGGATCTCACTGTAACGGCCTTGTCTTTTACCGTGTGTGCAGCATATACATTGTGTTCTACATTTATTGTAAGCCTCAATATCAGTTAGTTGTAAGTATTAGTGCCCATGACTGATACACCTACTATTTATTTTCATTCCCCTGTGCAGTTGCTGACTTTATGAAAGGGTTTTATTAGCTCCAGTGTAGAAGACAGGTTTCGTGTCTAGGGATGGGGCTTACAGCCTACAGTTCTCTGAAAAAGGGCAGTCAAAAACTCTTCGTCTCGTCAGCCCCCTTCCTCTTACTGACTCCAATCTCTCTCTCTTCGCCGCAGTGTTCCATGCCCCTCTCTCTGCTACTGCTCTTATAAGGGTCGCAGCTCTTCTGAACTGTCTAGTTGAACCCCATCCCGCTACCTTTCTGTCGGTGGCGCAGTCCCCGTCTACTAACGTATTTTCACCCCTTTTCTGTATAGCTTTCTTATGCATCTTACGCAAGCGTCAACTTGTACTCTTAGCCTTTCAGCTCTGGAAATACCCTCGCCACTCTGTGTTTCCCACTGTCTATTATCAGCAGTTTTCTAAATGCAATGTGTCCTAGCATCTCAAAACAAACGAATTTTAAATCTGATCCTTTGTTCAGTTTCATTAGAAATTAACTACTTTTCTAGAATTTAAGTCTTTGGATCTTTCTTTCTGCATAAAAAGCACACACACACACACACACACACACACACACACACACACACACACACACAATCACAAACAACACCATCTGTAGTTTATATTCATATTTTTTCTTTAACATATGTATTTTCGTTTCATCTGTGAAACAGTTATTCCGTACACCACTAAATGGGTCATGAGCAACTCCGTACAAACTTCATCCATCCACTTCGACTATTATTCAACTCCTTTGCTTCTTCATCTTTCTACCTAAATTTCTCACACACTCATTAAGCTACACTTACTTCTTGGCCTACCACTCCTTCTCTCGCCTTCAAACTCACCCTCTCCACCATCATATATACATTAGTTTTCTTTTCCTGATCATATACCCTCTAACCACACCCTCTTCTACCCTATTATCGGCAAATTTCCTTACTTCATATCTTTCACGAATCTCTGTGTTACTTTTCCTATCTGTTCTGTGCAACCTACATAAGTTACTTAGCTCCTTCACTGCGATGCCGTACACATCATTTTCCTTGGACAGGTACCAGACGATTTTCTTAAAGTTAGGAAGAATCACAAGCAAGGCAATATCTAACCACTCCAGTCCAAAAAGTCTCTCCTAAACTGTGTAAGTAATCTGGTCCTAGCAAGAATATAATACTCAAGACGCCATTTGACTGAAGGAATTAACAGTCCAACATCCGCTTCTGACTCTCCACATCTGCCACACCAGTCCTACACTCATATGTTACCAACTCGCTCACTACGATGAGGTCTAAAGATTTTGCCCTTCCTATTTCCAGATTAGAAGAGCTCTCCAATGACGAAGAGGTTAATGATGGCTGCTTCTAACTCCTCTAATTTAAAATAACTCTTAAGATAAGTATAATCCCCTCCTCCTCCAAAAATCTCCCATGCTGAGTTTAATATTTTGAGCCTTCGTGATTAGCAAGAATAAGTAAAGACTCACTGAGCAGTTAAAGTTACACACACACACACACACACACACACACACACACACACACACACACACACACACACACACACACTTTCGAGCAATCCCCCCTGCAGCCATAACACTCTGACCTCGATTTCGTATCAAGGTCACCTTCCTTCCTTGAGTCACTCTCCTCCTCACATCCTTTGTACGTTTACTTCTTTTTTCTACTACTGCACCAAGGTGCTTAAATTCTGCCACCAGTTCATTCTCCAGCATAACACACTTGGAGTTATTTGCTGACTCGCAACAACGACTGGGTAGTAGGAGGTGGCGACCATCATCAGTGGCGTCACCAGGGGGGGGGGCTAGGAGCGCTTAGTCCCCCAAATCAAGGACTCAGCCCCCCAAAATTGCAGCTCCCCAAAATAATAATAATAAACACAGAAAATACATCACCAACAGTTACATACACTATATGCCTGCAGCTTGGCATTGACCCACCTCTCCCCAGTCCACTTTTTATCCATGTATCCATATAATTCAATACGATATTTTTTATTGATAATGTGAATAATTATTCCCAATTTACGTAAACCTATGGCTAAATCATAATAGTAGTAATAATAATAGCTTCCCCTTTACTTTGCTTGGTTTTCTTTGAAACATTTTATTTATTGTACACATAAATGCAAGATTGTGTTGCTTTTATCGCTTTTTATATCTTCACAATATAATATATAGTAGATATCAATCACGGGGCTTTAGAATTGGATTATGCAGTCTAAAGATATTAAATGTGATCTATTATTATTATATTACGCGTTTTTTAATGTTCGGAGAATCGGAATGTTTACATTGGGAAGTGTCTGTGACCTGTGGCTGTGAGCTAGGTGTGTTGAGTTGTTTTCGGTTTTATTTGAATGTATCGCTTTCAGTGGCTGTATATCCGTACATTAAAATAATAACCGATCACTACCGGTATATTGCTAGCCACCTATGCATTTTTGTCTTTACAGATCTGAGATCTATACAACTTTCAGCAGTGATTAGTGGATTCGATCAGAGCTGAATATCATTTCCCTTTATATTCTCATATAATTAAATGTAACATTTGCGGATACCAGCCACTCAAGTGATGAAAAGGTCATCTAAAGATTCTTAGAGTGACATAAGGAAATTCTTTGGCACCCGCATCTCCAAAGATGAGTGCCAAGGAAAAGTGGCTGTTGTTGGGAATGAGGTGCCAGAAGAAAACCCAGATAACCCCCAAGCTGAACCCATCCAGACATGTGTAAGTAGCCTTAAATCAAGCTATTCCAGTATTCATTTTATGAAGCTTAGGCCAGGTTTTTTATTCTTTTATTGATTTATTTTTAATGAGTAGCCTAAGCCTTGTTCTGGTTGTTATATATTAAAAAGGTACAGTGTGGGAAAGTAGGCTAAAAGAACTGCAACCTTAGTTTTATTCAATTATTTTTCCAACGTTATTAAGTCATCTAATTAAAGTGGGAAGGGTTTGGGTAAGGTTACTTTAAATTACTGAAAGACCAATATTTGCTTAAAACTGCATCAGCAAAATTGACGATTTTGGTAAGCTGTCACTTGGTGTTTCATACTATCCATTCTACTTTATTTTAATGATCGGCTGGTACAGTATTTTTATGACTCCCTCCTTAGGTAAAGTCTTAGTTTCGGACATCGGGAATTATGATGTTTTGATTCGTTTTTTCCGGTATTTTAGACAATTCTAAGACATTTTTCTTCTGTGGCATTTTTGTCGGAAATTCTTTTTATTTTATTCTTGAAAATTAGGTTTCGTTAGGTTAGTTTAGGTTATCTTCAAGAGTAAAATAAAATTAATTTCCGAGAAAATGCCATAGAAGAAAATTGTCTTAGAATTGCCTAAAATACCGAAAAAAAAAAAAAAAATGATCAAAACATCATAATTCCCGAGATGTCCGAAACTAAGAATTTACCCCTCGGAGAGTATGGGTGAGGCAACCCCTGCAACTAGAACAATAGGCTAAGGTTGAATTTGGAATGGTAACTTGGGTTAAGTTAGGCTAGATTCGTACAATAACCGAACCCCTTCGCAATGCTCATTCCATTAGGTACTATAGGCCACATAGTAGGTTTTTAGAACAGTTGTGTACAAAATATAATTTACGGTACTTTTTTCTATTTTTAAATTATTTTACTAGGAAAGTAGCCATATTTAATAACCAAGAAGCAGCAGTTTCCCTACCATGGTTTGGACTATACACTCTGTATATCAAGTACGTCTATAGGTTAAGTTAGGAGGATATTGGCATTGACTGAAGAACTGCTGCGTGTAAATACGATTCTTATCATACTAGCCGGGTACCCCAGCGTCGCTCGGGTTGGAATAGTTCAGTTTCCCAGACCCCATCAAGAGTATATTAAAACACCCGGCTGGTCTTGCAGATTACTAATGTGTGCTTATTAGTTGTCTACCTCAAGTACTTTTCGAGTTATGTAGACGCAAACATTACACATTGCCCTTTATGTGCTTCTCTCTCTCTCTCTCTCTCTCTCTCTCTCTCTCTCTCTTTCTGTATATATTTATTTTTTTTCTTGGTTTCACAACACTGTGGACTTTGATGCATTTGGCCCTCACCTTCCCTGTCAGTAATGTCAGATGTGAGCGATCATTTTCTGTCTTGAATCTGGCCAAAACATACCGGTACCTCAGGGCAACAATGGGCCAGGACCGGCTGACCAGTCTAGGTACAATTTCTGTTGAAAAAGCTGTGGTGGATTCACTTGATCTTGATTTAGTAGCTGACAAATTTGCATCTCTCCCAATACCGTCGCAGTCAAGTTCAGGTGGATCCACCAAAAGGCGTTTGTCCCTTACTTAAGAAACCTTCACCAAATAATGCTAGTATTTGAAGAAAAACTATTCTACGCATATAAGCATTACACATTTACCGTAGGCCTTGTAGCCTAACTTGCTGATGCCTGGTATCAGGCACATCAATATTTATGTGTCCAATAAGTTTCTTACTAATAAACCTATGACACTTCATGCATTCCACTTTTTCTTCCTCCATAGGCCTCAAAAATGCCTCTGAAACTGCTCAATTTTAAAAAATTTTCCGGACTCCCCAGCTGCATAGGCTTCATTCACCCTTACCCACCTACCTACGCCAGGGCTACAGCCCCCCCCCCCAAATTTGACCCCTGGTGACGTCACTGACTATCATCCACTAACGATGTAGTGCTGCCCATTTCTTTCATCACCTTTATCATTCTTTTTTGTGTCTGCCCTCCTTTCTTCTTATTTTTCTCATCTTTCCTGTCACTTTTATTACTCTTTGCACTTCAGGTGTCTCCACACTGAATTGCAGCCCAGTGGTTTCCTGAAACCCAGGAAACCATTTACATCGCTGGGTGGTAGCCTTTCACGGATCCACCTGGTGAACAAGCCTACATCTTTTCTATCCTTAATGACCTAGAGCAGCTTGTACAGCACCCTACCCGTATCCCTGACCGCCTTGGAGAGAGCTCCAACATACTTGACCTCTTCCTCACAACTAATCCTTCTGCTTACTCTGTTAATCTTTTCTCTCCGTTGGGCTCCTCCGATCACAACCTTATTACCTTAACCTGTCCTATCACTCTGGTACGGCCTGTGAACCCTTCAGGGAAACGTCGTCTGTGGCATTTTGGAGCTGCGGACTGGGAGGCCCTCAGGCAGTACTTCTTTGATTTTCCCTGGAATGATTATTGCTTCCATGGCCGTGAGCCATCTGAGTGTGCCTTGCGCATTACGGAGGTTATTCTCTCGGGCATGGAAGCATACATTCCTTTCTCATATCCTTTGACTAACGCAAGAAAGCCTTGGTTTAATCATGCTTGTTCTAATGCAACAAGGAGAGGGCCTACAAAAGGTACCGGAACCAACCCACCCCTGAATCATATCATCTTTACGTTTCTGCCCGGAATCGTGCTAAGTCTGTTCTTCGCTCTACTAAAAATAATTTCATCCATACTAAATGCTCTCAACTCTCCAACTCGAATTCTTCCCGCTCCTTCTGGCACCTTGCCAAAAATCTTTCTAACAACTTTACCTCATCATCCTTCCCTCCTCTTTTCTACTCTGATGGTTCTGTAGCTATTTCTTTTACTGATAAAGCAGATCTCTTCGCACAGACTTTCTCCTCCAATTCCACTTTAGACGATTCCGGTGCTGTTCCTCCATCACTTCCCCCCTCTGACTTCCTCATGACTGACATTAAAATTTCTTCAGTTGATGTATTTTCTGCCATTACTGGCCTCAGTACTAACAAGGCATATGGGGCTGATGGGGTCCCTCCTGTTGTTCTCAAGAACTGTGCTTCTGTGCTTACTCCCTGCCTAGGCAAACTCTTTCGCCTTTGTCTGTCAACTTGTACCTTTCCTTCTTGTTGGAAGTTTGCTCTCATTCAGCCAGTCCCAAAGAAGGGTGACCACTCCCAACCCTCCAGCTATCGTCCAGTTGCTTTAACGTCCTGTATTTCAAAAGTTTTCGAGTCAATTCTCAATAGAAAAATTTTAAGGCATCTTTCCTATCACAACCTTCTTTCCGATCGTCAGTATGGGTTCCGTCAGGGACGCTCCACTGGCGATCTTCTCACCTACCTTTCAGACTCCTGGTCATCCTCCTTTTGGGACTTTGGCGAAAGCTTTGCCATTGCACTTGATATCTCAAAGGCTTTCGATCGAGTCTGGCATAAATCTTTAATTTCCAAACTGCCCTCCTACGGTTTCTATCCTTCTATCTGTGCCTTCATCGCTAGCTTCCTTTCTGGTCGTTCTGTAGCCGCTGTTGTAGACGGCCATCGTTCTTCTCCTAGATCTATCAACAGTGGTGTTCCTCAGGGCTCTGTCCTATCACCAACTCTCTTCCTTTTATTCATCAATGATCTTCTAAGCTGTACATCTAACCCTATCCACTCATACGCTGATGACTCCACCCTTCACCTTTCCATTCGGTTCCCGCAACGCCCATCTCAACAGTTACTTCAACAAACAAGGGATGAGGCTATGGCACACCTAATGTCTGACTTGGCTCGTATCTCTAACTGGGGTAAAAATAATATGGTTGTTTTTAATGCATCTAAGACTCAGTTCTTACACCTATCAACCCGACAAAATCTTCCACAGGTTTACCCACTAATGTTTAATAATATTCAACTTAATCCTGCATCATCCTTGAACATGCTTGGGGTTTCATTTACTCGGGACTTATCTTGGAAAGATCATATTACATCTCTTGTAAAATCTGCTTCCAAGAGATTGGGTGTGCTAAGCCGACGCCGCTCTTTCTTTACCCCTGCACAATTGTTGACTCTATACAGGGGTTTTATCCGCCCCTGTGTGGAGTACAACTCTCATGTGTGGGGAGGCTCCCCACATACAGCTCTTCTCAATAGAGTGGAGTCAAAGGCTTTTCGTCTCATTAACTCTCCTCCTCTTACTGACTCCCTTCAACCTCTGTCTCTTCGCCTCACTGTTGCATCTTTATCTCTTTTCTATCGCTACTTTAATGGTCACTACTCCTCTGAACTGTCTGCTTGCGTTCCTCCACCTCTACGACGGGCGCGTAGCGCCCGTCTGGCAGCAAACTCTCATCCCTTTTCTGTCCAGCTCTCTAATGCAAGAGTTAACCGTTACTCCCAGTCTTTCATTTATGCAACAGGTCAGCTCTGGAACTGTCTCCCTCTGTCTGTATTTCCTGCTGCCTATGATCTCCAGTCTTTCAAACGCAGTGTGTCCAGGCATCTCAAAATGATCGGATCTTGAATTTGGCTCTCTATTGTATTTTGTTTTTCTCTTGGAGGGATCTGTTACTGCGGGCTCATGGCCTTTGGTTCCTTCTTCCTCGCATAAAATATATATATATATATATATATATATATATATATATATATATATATATATATATATATATATATAACTAAATAATGGGATGATGTAGAGCCAACCACAGGTATGGTGTCCCTGTTAACTTGGTGGAGAGACACAGATCAGGCGTCCATCTGAAAGCCAAACCTCCATACTCTTCCCCTCTCTTTGCTGTGACGAGGCGCTGTCTGCCGCAACGGAACGTTAGTTCACTGCACGGGACGGTCGAGCAGAGGCTGTTGCCTGTCTACAGTTGATAGGTTTGCTTAACCAGACAGACTGGGGTTACTCAGCAGCAACAACAACAGCGACATTATTACAGAAAGTAATGGGCTAGTTGTCAGAAGGAGAGTCACAAATACTAGAATTTCATTCAATATTATATTTATACAAATTATATGTTTATACAATAGTAATTTCGAGAGTAAAGAAACTTAACGTTAGTAGATTAAAGAGAGTAAAGAACCTGTGCTGCTGCAACTGGTGGGAAAATTGAACAGAAAGTGTTCTCAATTTTGTATTAAGTATAAGATGTTATTTCAGTTTCAGCTCATAAACATTTTCTGCATGGTCATCTATCTTGATTATTATTAATTTGAGACAGGAGGGCTATTATGAAAAGTTGTTTGAACTGGCGAGATTAAGTGATATAATACATCACAATAAACAAGGAAGATCATGGGTCGAAGCTGAAATAACAGAGAGTAAAATTCAAGTTGGAGCTCGTTACTGTTTTGGACATGAGGCTTATTCTCAGTTAGTACAGAATTACGAGGGAAGAGCTACGAGGAAAAGTTGTTTGTATTGTCGAGGTAAAGTTATAGTAAAATAATCCAGGGGGAATGCTGGTAGAAACTGAAACTTTTACCAATATTCATCAGCGCGGGGGAGATTTGGATGAGATAAAAAGGATAACGAAAGGGATTCACTTGACCATTGATTATCATGCCCACACGCTGCTAGCTAACAGGTCCTCTCACTATAATTATCCTTCCCTCTTCCCTGACCACTATTATCCTAGTGTCCATAGCCGTAGAGGGGCAGTGAGTAGGGCCCAGGTCCGATGCCATAAGAGACACCTGCGTTGCCATAATAAGGGGCAGCACCGTAAGAGAAGACAGGAGAAACAGGTGCAACATATCCGTAAGGATTACCATAGCCAGAGTTGCCATAACCGATGTTGTTATAACCTCCATAGCCACTTTTGCCACGTACTGCGTGTGGTCCATCGTGATTGTACTCCACATACCTGTTCACCTCCACTGGGCCGTCCACCACGCGGGTTACCGTATTGGAATCTTTCTTGCCATAACTGACCTTGCCGTAGAGCGGTTCAGTGGCAGCAGGAAAGATGGCGTAGGAGCGCTTGTGGCGATTGGTTCCTTCGGAGCGCTTGTAGCGTTGTTTTTGGACATGCACTGGCAGGTTGGTTCCCTTCACACGAAAACCGCCATAACCAGCTGTATAGTACTGGGTCTGAAGCTTGCCTTTATCATCTATGTAGCTGAAGCTGCCATGCACGTTGCCGTATGGATCACGGGTCTCGTCACGGGAGGACGTACCAGCATTGTACCCGAATGAATAGCCGCCAAGTCCGTCTTCCTTGTGGTACTGGGACAGCACCGGTTGAACTGGGACATAAGCTGGGGCATGAACAGGGACGGGAACAGTAACCTTCTTCACCACGACGGGGACATCCTTCACCACGGGAACTACCTTAGTGCGAACCACCCCTCCGTGGACACTGCCACCATGAATTATTGGACCTTTGTGGACAACCGATGTTTTGCGCACCACTGGCCCACCATAGACACCACCACCGTGAATACCTGCACCATGAACAGCGCCGCCATGGACAACACTGCCATGGACAGCACCGTCATAGATATCAGCACCATGAACAGCACCACCATGGACATCAGCACCATGGATAGCTCCACCACCATGGACAGCACCACCATGAATAACTCCACCATGAACAATATCATGGACACCACCACCATGGACTACGGGGCCACCATGGGCAAGTCCACCACCATGATGGATAACTTCGTTGGAGTGAATAGGGCCATAATGACCTGGGCCATGGTGCAGCCCACTGGTGAGAGCCTTACCCAGGTCATGTCTCGCCAGCAAGTCAGGACCGCTGGCTATAGTCTCACGGTAGATGGTGGAGTGGGCGTCGTGAGTTTCAGCCTCACCTTTGCTGCCCACCACTGCCAGCACGACACACAACACACGCTGAAAGATAGAAGCAGCACTACAGTTACAACACAGAATACTGGAAGCAGAGGCCTGGATAATGGAATTAACAGCACGAAGCTATGACCAACCCATTGGCATTTCCTCTCCGTAAGCAGACATATAGGCTAATTTTATTTTACGGTACCCAGCCAGATTCGTGATTGGCCCATTTAGTGCTCTACACGAATTATGCGGTATACTCTTGCTAACGCCATAGGATTACATTCGGTTAAAGAAAATCCTTTGGCGCTCGAAATAACTATGTAGTACAAAAAAAAAAAAATAAATAAACGCTTTCATGGACTAACATGTATGAGGAAATTTTTCTTGCTGATTTTCCTAAGGTTAACCACTGAATACTATCAACCCTAGCGTAAGCATTTAATACTCTGGGAAAGTAGACAGGACTCACCTCAAAGATAATAAAGGTACAGGATCTCGTACAATGATTACCATAGGATCAATGTCATAAGTGAATGTTAAGTATGCACTAGAGCCTAGATCGAACTGAATTAACAATGTATTATGCCTGCTTTAGTACACACGCACGCACGCACGCACGCACGCACACACACACACACACACACACACACACACACACACACACACACACACACACACACACACACACACACACACACACACACACACACACACATGAATTTGGCTCTCTATTATTTAATTTTTAGTTTTCTCGGGGGAAACAGTTTGCGTGCTTCTGGCTTTTGGTTCCTTCTGCCTGACGTTAAAAAAAAACACTGATAATTACTTCCGTACAGGGGAAAATTAACACATGCACCACCCCTGTGTGTCGTTAATGGGAATCAAAAGGGTCGGGAGATTGGAGTTGGTAAAATCTCTCTTTATGATGCAGTAAGGATAGGCTAGGGTGATTCGCCGCCCAGCGCTTGTGTTCCTTCGGCACGGGGGGATGGATGGGACAACTGCACTTGGGGAATCCATTCTTCTCGGAGACTTCCTCAAAAACATCAAAGAACCTTGTTTTAGATCTCACCACTGGACTTGAACTTGGAAAGCCGGATTATGATGATGATGATGATGACGGTAATTATCAATTGTTGATAATATCTGAAATAACAACGTACGCCCACCAAAGGTGTTGTAATCTTATGCTGCATAAATAGAGAGCCAACTGATTAACACCTGCTAAATAAAAAAGGCTGAATATTTTCTGTCGCTCACTTCGATCAAGTCTCGATACACTACGACAAAAGCTTCCGGTCTCCAGTTTACCGCAGCCCAGCATCCATGCGCCACCAACTTACCAGCGTCAACATGGCTCCTGTATCGAGGTTCAGTGAGACCCACCCGCGTGGAGGGAGCTGTCTGACGGGGGGATGTCGGCTCCCCCTGCTAATATACCTCGGGAGTAGCTCAAGGCCCTGAACCCCCTTCCCCCCGACGGCATAACGGCACCTGAGGCAACGCCGGTGATTACGACGGTGGAGGGCGCAAGCAGTGACGAGGGAGTTGTTGACGTCCGCAGCTCGTGACTAAACACCCAAACAGCCTTCAAGTGTGGCTCTCCGCCTGTGATTGGCTGGGATTTTGTTTTCCCCGCACCTTCCCTTCGGTTCACTTTTCCTTCCCTTTCATTCCCCCCCCCCCTCCGTCATTCCCCCCACTCCTCCTCTCTCTCATTGACGTTTGTATGACAGGAATTATGCGTTAAGGTTTGGGTGCTTGTAGCGGGTGCGTCTGAGGTCGGCAATTTGGTGTAGTGAGTGGAATTCATGTTGTCCTTTAGGGCCTCCCACACCACCTCAACCTGCCTCCACCACACCCAGGAATTCAAACCATCACATTCCAAGGCATTTCAGTTCTAACCCGTTCAGGCCGATGATGTGTTTTTTACTTGATTTTTACCATCTCCAGATAGTTTCAGTCACCTTAAGATAGACTTTTCGAACTGGAGGGGTTACAGCCTAGATTAACATCATCTCTTGTTGAGGGCTATCCAAAGCTGAATCAAATAATCTGGTAGCAGGAATACAAAATTAAAATGATGTCCTTGAGGTGAAGTACGACACTCCCCATTGTCCTTTTGCACATGTTTCCTCTACCGCAATCATCTCAACTTCAGTACTTTCAGAGCAGCACTAAAAAAAAAATCACAGAGCTTATCTCCTACTCTTCACATCCTCTTCCTTAAGACAGCTTCTGTACTTTCACCTTCTTATTTTCTCCAGCATACCCACACAGACTTCAACATAAACTTACAGTGCAGTCTCTAAGGTGGTGCCACTTCATTCGTGTAACTGCGTACGTTTTATTCGTAGCATTATGGTTATTCCACAGGAGCTAAGAGATTCCTATATATCTTCTCATATGTAAAAAGTAGCATACATGAGCAACTGACAAGAATTTATGAACAATGAAAACTCATAAAGCACCACTCCCTCAAAGCAGTCTCACTACAGAAAGCTCAGTTTATCTATATACCTAGGCTGCTTCCCCCAAGGAAAGGGAGGTAGCCGAGACAGGACGACACACTCCCCATTTACTCATCCGTTCAGACGCATTCATTCGCATCTTAGCCCCAAAGGGGAAAGGGACAGATCCTCACCGCACCACACCGCACAAGGGTCAACTGCGCAGTGCAATCAGTGACATCCGCAGCAGGGCCCGACAGCAGAGCTGGTTTACCCCTGCCACATCATAATAGACCCATCCCCTTACCCATACCTGACCTGATTAGCCGATCAGACCTAATGCGGGAGAATATCCCCTCAGGGCTGCGTCATCATTTATTCATCCACAATTTCTCTCCATTTATTTTTGTCACGCACAGCCACTCTTCCTTGCTCAACAGACATCCCTCTCGCATCCAGCGCTCTCTTCACACTGTCCATCCATCGTATTCGTGGTCTCCCTCTCAGCCTTACACCTCTCACATCAGATCTAGTTATCTTTTTCACCAATCGCTCATTATCCATTCTCTCCATATGCCCAAACCATTGCAACACCCTCTGCTCAACTCTACCAGCCATCTCCCGAACAACTCCAGTTCTCCTTCGCACTTCATCTTTTCGCACTCGATCCATACGCGTCACTCCACACATACTCCTCAGACACCTCATCTCCATTACATTCAAACTTTTCCCCTCTGCTACACCCATAGGGCCAATTCCATGTTTCAGAAAGCACGATAGCAAATCAATTTTTTTCTGTGTTTCAGTAATGCTCTTATGTATGATCCAGTATAGATATCACAAGAGAAAACTACAGCGGTAACAACTGCGGCTCCTTTGCCCGCGAACATCATGACAACTTCTGCTTCCGTCATGTTATTCTTTGCCTGCAGTACCAAGCTGCCACTTCGTGTCCATTTTGGCAACCAATAGTACGGTAACCTATTATTCACCGACAGATTAAGGTACTGCACAAACACTTTCTGGTAAGCAATGGCACAACCATGGAGGGACCCGGGGAGCCCGGGCCCTCCACTGACCCCTCCATCTGAAATTTCGGATTATTTACCGTAATGCATGCACTTTGAGCGGCAGTAGCCCCCGCCCCAGAACAAGGCTTAGGCCCACCTTTGGCCCCCAGAACAGGGCTTGGCCCGGCCTTGGTTCCTCATTTTAATTAGAATTGACTATGTTGCTGCTGGCAACCACCTTCACCAACAGAAAGAGGTACTTTGCACACAATATCTGGCAACCTACTTTTATTTTTATCTTTTAGTAGCTGTTTGAGGTACTGTACGATGCTTACACTTTCCGGCAACCAATATTATTATTCACCATTACACTGAAATGCTATACACACTCTTTCTGGCGACCAAATTTTTGCATTTCACCAACATATTACGGTACAACATGCACCATCTGGCAACTACCATTAATACCGACAAACTGAGGTGCACATGCTTTTTCTGGTTGTTTTTCACATCATAGTTCTTCCTTACGATGATGCTCTTTTTTTCTATTCTATTCTTGTAACATCCAGATTGTATCCAGCGTGGGAGAGACCTTGCGTACTTGACGAGTTAAATATAATCTTCATTAATCCCATCAAACCGATTTTTTTTTTTTTTTATTCTACCACCAGACGCTCTACCACCAGAGCTCCAGTAGTCAAAGGGTTAATGAAGGTCATATCTAACTCTTCGATTTCGAAAAGTTTCTCTGAATCTGAATTAAACTGTCTCTTGTTAGAAAAGACAGAAAATGAATTACGTCATCGGAGTGCAGTGGTCCACAGCTGCTGTATAGGGCTCTCTCTAGTTCTGAATAAAATCCTTTGATAATAACAGAAATATGAAATGACGTAATCATAGTGGAGTTACAACAGTAAGAAACAATAACAAATAAACATAAAATAAATAAGTATATAAACAAACGAACCTACCGAGAGCAATGCGGTACAATCACTTAATGAGGCGGATGTGCGGGGTTTTCCTTGACTGATGTCATATTATATATATATATATTGTTCTTGTTATCTCTAGACGATCTCATTAAGCTCATGGAGATTGTCGTTTCAGTAGGGGGTTGATGGAGCTTATTCCTACTCCTTTCGTCACCAGCGCCTCTCCAAACCTAAGGAAAATAGTGGAGGGGTAGTAAGAATCCAGTATAAAACGCACCATCGGATAGGGGTTAAGCAGTCAGTGTTAGTACAAGAATCCGTATTTTTTTTTTTTTTTATTGCGATGATGGAGTTCAGGCATAGTATTCTGGGTCAGCACATAGGGAATTCATACCGTAATATTTCCTCCTTGACGACTTATTTTGTTTATCACTCCTTTTATGCTCATATTCTTTAACAGAGCGAGCTTAAACGGACCTGAAACATAAGAATAAATAAAACATCACATCACTATAGGAAAAAGAAATCGATAAGAAGGTGCTACAAAGCCGTCAATGCCGCCTAAGATGAGGTAATATAAATCGCTAAGAAAAATGGTGCTAGAAGAATACCTTAACCTCTGTCTACTTTATCCAGAGAAACCCTGCGCATCAGAAGACTAGGTTCTTCTATTTCAACCTGGATTTCTTTGGGTGTTTTCTAACTTAGGGTCGTTATTTTAAGCGGCTTTGGATATGCGTAGTATCTGCTCTGTAGCGATTTGTTCTGATCATTACTTCTCTGTATTATCATGTGTGTCACCTATGAAAACTATGTAGATATTAGTATGACATAAATAGTGGTACCGGTACAGAATACTCAGTGTAATACGCAAAATAAATAAGCGAGAAAGAGGTGTTACGATGCCTCTCATGCCACGGAGAATTCGACCCTTTAATCTCTTTACTTCGGTGATCCATTTATTATCCCCTTCAGTCTGGTGATATGTTATGTTGATTTGCTCTCTCTAGGGACGCCTTCATGTGGTGACGCCAATATAACCATGTGGCTCCATTGCACGGTTATACAAATGTCCTCCACCTCCCTTCCTTGTCCCCGGATATGAGGGTGGTGGACTGTAGGGGGGGAGGACAACTTTAGCCTGTAGTCCACTGGGTTCACGTTTCAGATGAACCTTGGGCTGCAAGTACTTCTACTGCTCATGCTGCCTCCAGATGATTTTATTCGGCTTTGGGCAGACCTTTTATAGTGAGGGCGTAAGGGAAGGCTAAATCTATCCTCTTCAGTGCGAAAAGTCACTCGCAAGCTGAATACAGAAAGGGTTAAAAAGCGGTAATCTACTGTTTTACTTCCGATATTTTAGAACTTTGTCTCAAAATTTTAAGGAAGGAGGCGGCTTCTGTATTTCATTATTCTTGTCACCCGATGATTGCATTAACCTTGGGAAGGGCCTTCAGTAGTGAGCGGGTCACCAACAGCCTATATTAAAACTCCAGATAAAAATAACGCCCTTCTTATTATAATTCTTACTGTTATCAGAAGAGACCATTCATCGTAGGAAGGATGTCTTGTTGTGAACGGGTTAATCCTCTCAGCGTACGCACTTCAAACAACCAACAAATTCATAATCTAGTTGAACCACTTCAGACCAATGACTTTTTTTTTCCTTTTGTTTATGGTCTCCAGATGATACTGCTTAGTTTGAGAGACTTTTCGGACAGGAGGAATTAGGTGCAGCCCACTTTTACTCGTTCACTGCAAGAGGTACCTCGAAAACTATATAAGATATATGGAAGAAGGTAAAAAAAATTATATATATATATAATGAGTCATCAAAACAAAAGGATCAAATGTATATTTTTATATTTTCATTTAAAATCTCTCTCTCTCTCTCTCTCTCTCTCTCTCTCTCTCTCTCTCTCTCTCTCTCTCGTCACACCGAGAGACCTGT
Organism: Coenobita brevimanus; assembly: GCF_032717465.1. Classification (NCBI taxonomy): domain Eukaryota; kingdom Metazoa; phylum Arthropoda; class Malacostraca; order Decapoda; family Coenobitidae; genus Coenobita; species Coenobita brevimanus. Next base: position 25,338,730 of record NC_137047.1, on the reverse strand, counting down.
GTTTTGGCTGATAATCATCCGGTGATCACGAGGTAGACAAGCACGTGACAGACGAGCCGAGTCACTGTGCGATATAGGGGGAGCGTGTAGGGGGATTCTGATATCATCCTTACTTACTCTGCGCACAGGACTGAAAATGCAAAAGAAAAGGATAAACTTCTTCCACCTTGCGTTACTGCTCTTGTGTATGTCGTAGTATCACTTTCCTTTTCTTTCCCTTTCTTTCCTTCCCTTTCCTTTCCTCTTATTTCTACCTTCCAAATCCCGTCATTTACCCTTAATTTCCTTCCTCACTTTTACGGTAGTGTCATTAACATTTAGATGGCGGAAGAGCTAGCGAATCTCCATTATATGAGTCATTAGTGAAGCCTTTGTTGAGACTGAAGTATGTATATTATTTTCATCCACATCAGCTCTCCTAAACTTGTCATGCATTCTGGCCTTGTCTATTGCTCACATCTTTTCCTTAAGTAATCATCAGTATTTCCGGCTTCCATACACCTTCATCCTTTATGTTTTAGTAATACGAACGCTGTTTTTCCCACCATTATTCCCTCCCTGTTCATTTGTTCCTGTCCCTTTCTTTCATCTCTCCCACTTTCTCTCACTCTTACTCTCTTCTTCAGCCACCGTCTCGTTGTCACACTCTTCCACCCTACTCTGTTCTTACCCAGCTCTCTCTTTCCTCTCAACTTCTGCTTTCCTTCACTCTTACTCTCATCTTCATTCATCATCTCACTCTGCCACTTTTTCCTTCCCCTCACATTCTTCAGCGCCCCTCCCCCCCCCCCCTCTCTCTCTCTCTCTCTCTCTCTCTCTCTCTCTCTCTCTCTCTCTCTCTCTCTCTCTTATTCTACCACCTCCAACTCTCTCCATCCCTCCATCCAGCTTTGTCCTTCGTACTCAGGATGTCACTTGAGGAAACACACACACACACACACACACACACACACACACACACACACACACACACACACACACACACACACACACACACACACACACACACACACACACAAGATGTACTCGTTATAAAACCACAAAATTTATGCAAGACTTGGGAACCACTGAGGCGGAAGACGGAGGCGTGGTCGCGGGCGTGTCGGGTTGGCAACGTGTGGGCGTGGGTTTACTGTGGGTGTGGAGGGGATAATTTAGGTGTGGGTGTGTTGTGGGGTAATGTAGATGTGGGTGTGGGTGTGGGAATACTGTTTAGCTGTGGGTGTAGGGAAATTTATTAGATGCGGATATGAGCGTGGGAAAGATGAGTGTTCAGGTGGGTGTGAATGCTGGGAAGGAATTTACAGTAGGCGTGGTTGTGTGAAGACTAGGTAGGTGTAAGGAGAGAGTCTGGATGTGGGTGAGGGAACAAGGTTTGATTTTGGGTGTGGGGACAGAGTTTACGTGTGGGTGTGGGCTGAAATTAGGTATTGATGTGGGTGTAGAGAGAAAGCCCTTACATGTGGGCGCGCGTGTGGGGAAAGATTTTTGGTATGGATGTGGTGGAGGATGGGAAGGACGTCGGCTGCTGTGACGGTAAGGCAAGTGAGTATATCTGCACCTACCTGAGCAATGAGGTGGCGGCTGATTCATGAGGAGGAAACAGGGCGGGTCGAATGGCTATGTATGGGTGACTGTGGTGAGTGTGGTGGCAGTGGAGATGGATTTAATAAGGAGAAACTGTGCGATCCATAGAGGAGTAGTGGTAAAGCTGAATATGGTGGGTGCTCATAGATAAAGACTGGCTATGAAATGAGGATGATGTAGCGGGAATGACGAGGAAGCTAATGTGGCCCTGAGGTTGTAGGGAACACCAAAATTCGATGTGGACAGCAGTGTAGTAAAAGTATAAGGAGAGAGAGAGAGAGAGAGAGAGAGAGAGAGAGAGAGAGACAGAGACGGAGACAGAGACAGAGTATGATTGAGTGGTGGTTTTTGTGCACCTCCCTGCGGAAAAAAAGAAATCTGATATACCTATTCAAGAATGTTCTCTGCAGTACCTTTATAAAGTACATGAAACTCAATCCTCGCACAGGTCGAAAACCTAGTTAATAACACGTACGCAGACTTAAGTTACTTCATTAGGATGATATTGTTGTTATTATGTTCTTACTACGGTACCTCCAGACAATTATGTTTAGTTCTGGGGAGACCCCTTGTGGTGCGGAGTTGGAGAACCTCCATTAGCTCCTTTATCATGACGACGTATTTCATATTCCGTCCTTTCTGTTGCCAGATTATTTTATTTAGCTTAAAATCCAATCCACGTAATGAAGGGGTTAACATTTCCCAGACATACATATTCAACGCTGTCTCTCAACAAAGAGTATTAACCAGCAGAGGGGACATCGCAGGCAAGTAAAGAATAAATAAAAATCACCCCAGACAATGGACGCGCTCGAGTACGTCTGTCTGACTACCGTCAGTCAGATTTTCTTTAGTGAGAGGAAAGCCCCGGCACGTCAAGAGTTAATTATCAGTACTTGATAAGACTTTGTTTCGAATAATATTTCTTTGTAAATTCGCTCTAATGTAGTTCTGTGTTCAAAGTAATTTTCCTGTCTTCACAACATAACTTAATGTGGCCTTAACGAATTTGCGCCTAGCTGCAGAATATATGCCGTTGGGGAACGTTTTCAAATGTTAACAGGGTAGTAACCCTGAGGTTTACAGCTGCTATTGTTTGAGTATATATCCCCAGGCGAAAGGCGAATCAGTCAGAATCATCTATGAATATTCTCACGCGCAGAAGAATCAGGCAGATAAGATGATGGATGGAAGGTGCAACAAGGAAAACACAGTAAGAGCACCTCCAGTCCCACCCACCACCACCATCACCATTATGAGCCCATTTCCGCTACACTCCCAGCACAGCAAATCGTCCAGCTGAGGCAGTGTCACTCAGCCAAGGCCGCTGCAGCAGAGGCAGCGGTGGTGGCAGAAATAGTGGACGCAGACTCACCCAAGATAATGATCACCGTGAGCTACACGTTTTCACTTGACATTGTTCCACGTCGTCCCTGTCTTATGGCTGACTGGTTCCACTCTGCCACGCTCCTCAGGGTTCAGGGTGAAGTATTGTTTGGGCGGCTATGTTTCCTTGGCTCAATGACGGTGGAACGCCATGCTGCTGTCACCGTTAACGGAAATGTCGTAGAGAGAGTGTGGCTGGCGCTTATTCCTAAAATAATGGAAATATGCTGTAATTGCACACTTAATAAAACTGGAAAGCTTCAGTGGCAGTCCTGCTTTATAAACAGAGTTTAAAAAATCAGTGATAAAATACAGTCAATAACAAGGTTAAGGTCTGCAGCCCTCACTTTGCCAGACAGAGGAGAGAACTGTAAGTGTCCCTCTCTGACAAGGTTACTAAAATAGTATTGAGCGAAGAGTTCCCACGGCTTACGCAATGGCATGGTTTCAGAGAAGTGAAGGATGAATTTGTGACTAATAGATTGTTAGGAACAAGTATATATTTTTAAAGATAATGGTACAGTATAATTGCACTGGGCAGGCTTGGGTAAAGGACAACAGGTTGGCGATTGCCCCAGCCATATCCACCACCACACTCATCGCCAGCATTAAACATGAACACAGGTACTCCCCTCATATCACACTTAACAATGTACGTGTGCGACATACACCCTCCACTAAGATCCTTGGGGTGACGTATGACACAGGACTTACCTTCAAGGACCATGTACAAGACATCAAGAGGCGGTATACCTCCAGACTCAGTGCACTCAGGACAACTACGAGTCCAGATTTTGGGAAACAAAAAGAAACACTCTCGTCACTTTACAAATATACATAAAGTCAGTGATGTCCTATGCCTCCCCGACATGGGCTTCCATCCTGTCTAATACCCACTACAATACTTTACAAATCATACAGAACAATGTCCTGCGCATTACCAATGGCTGCACAAAAACCACTCCCGCAGCTCACTCACATTCCGAAACTGAAGACCTCCCTGTTAGAGACTATCTTGATATGGGAGACACATAATTCTATGTAGCCGCTTGTGCCGATACACAATATCCCTGTCATTACATGACAGAGACACATAACACATTCAGGCACATAAAACTATCACAACAAAAACATTATCAAACCCATTACAACAATACCCCGCCCTCAGACATTCCAACGCAACCACTGAAGAAGCACCTACCTACTCACTTCACCCGTAGAGCGATAGAACACCTCGATCCGAATACAATATTACAAGCCCCTACGTGACATCCACCCATCGGAAGTGTTCTTAAAATAGGGATGATCGAGTTCACTTAACGAGACTTAGAGCAGGACATCACCCGGCCCTGCTTAGCTACCAGTCTAGATTCTGGGTGGGTGGAATCACAGATGACACGTGCCCAGCTTGTAGAGTTGGCCCACTCAACATAACACATATAATAGAGCTCACCACAGCAAACGCCACATTAAGACGCAGAAATAACATCAATATTGTAGGAAACCTGTGGGACAGTCCCATAAGGGCAGTTGCTTACCTGCGGTCGACGAGTCTGTTCGATCAGATGGACGGGTACTGAGCAACTACAACAGCAACATGATCCTGTACCCCTCTGGAGTCAGTCACCTTGTCAATCACTCATCAGACATCTGGTATCTGCCTTTCCTTCTCTCTCTTCCACATACTTTGCCATAAAACACATAGCCTAACTGATAATTCCACGACAGTTCTGATCCATTCTTCCCTGACTCCCACGCCAACTCTCCAGGGGCCGAGGAACACTAAGACCTCAGCATAGCAAGTCACCTTTCCACAGGCACTGATTTCACCTGGCAATAGCCGAGCTGCAGTCCACTTCTCCCTAACCCAGGCTGTGTCGAGATGGTGCCTTAAGTTCCCTCCTCCCCCTCCTCCTCTCCACCGCTGCCACCACCACCCCTGTCATCGCCATCATTATCATCATCATGATCATCACCCTCATCCTGTATCTCTCTAGAAAATAAAATGGGGTGAATGGGAGCCAGAAATGGGAATGTGAAACCATGAAGTATTAGGTATCAGTAGAGTACCTCCCTGCCACACCTAACCCTCCTAGCTCTCACCCATCTCTTACCTACTCTTTACTTTCCCTCCACCAGGTAGTGGTCAGACATACCTCCACCCTCCCCTCTCAGAACTCTCACATCCAACAGTCTTCCTATTACATTCCTAGACACAACCACATAGTCCATCAAAGCTCTATCAACAACCCTTCCACCCTCCTGTCTCACCCATGTATACTTATAAATATCTTTCTTCTCAAACAGCGTATTTCCAATCACCATCTCTCGCTCAACACACATCGCTATCATTCGCTCCCCATTTTCATTTCTTCCAGGCACACCATGCTTACCAACTACACCTTCAACTGCTACATTTCCCACTCTAGCATTCAGTTCTCCCATCATTACGACATTCACATTCGCTCCAAAACTCTGCAGACGCTCATCAACATCATTCCAGAAAGACTTCCTCTCTTCTTCATCCCTTTCACTACCAGGCCCATATGCACTCACAAACACCCACAACTCACGTTCAAATTTCGCTTTCACCCACATCAGTCTCGATGACACCTCCTTCCATTCAGTCACACACTGCTGTACTTTCGGACTCACTAACAAGGCCACACCTTCTCTTGCCCTTCCTCTATCAACACCTGACAATCTTCCATTCACACTTCCAAACATAGACTTACCCTTCCCTTTCATCTTCGTTTCACTCAAAGCTAACACATCCAACTTTCTTCTCACAAACATTCTCCCAATCTCCTCCCTTTTAGCCTCAGTCGTACTACATCCACACACATTCATAGACCCAATCTTCAGGGTACGGGGATAACTCGATCCCCCATCGCTTTCTCTGGCCTGTCTCTTTTTAGGAACTAAAAAACAGTGGAGGGGGTCCCTAGTCCCCTCACCCTGCCCCTTTTAGTCGCCTTTTACGACACGCAGGGAATACGGTGGCAGTATCCACTCAGATTTTATCATTCATACTTAAAGTTCTCATTCCCACCGAATAAAACCATACACATGTGTTTTTCTTTGAAGTGAGGTTACAATGATATAAGCTAATTGTGCTTGTTTTATTTTGTTTCTTCCGGTAGAAAAAAAAAAAATTTGATGCAGTTTTACGTCGTTCGTAGAAGAAGTAATGTTCTGCCCCTAAAAAAAGAACATTTGCTGATGTGTGTAGTCCTTTGCGATCAGATGCCTTTCCTGACGTCAACCAGTAATCCTTCAGCGGGCTGAGATGCTTTACCATTTAGGTCAATAGCACACACTGTAACCCGGTAGACCACTGTACTCTTGTTCACTCTAGCGGATTTGAAGTTTTTCTTTATCAAATATATTTATCATGTGAATTAAATGAATACATTAGTTGGTGAATATATAGGTAAAAAGATTTGGACTTAATATCATCATTGTAATAGAACTATATTATAATTTACACTGAAGCTGGAGAAAATCCTGTTTTCTTTATTCAAATCTAGTCAAAATAACCAGATTACCCACATATATCTATCTATCTAGCTGCCTGTCTATCTTTCTGTTTATCTATCTATCTATCTATCTATATATATACCGTAGATAGATAGATAGATAGATACAGATGTATTTACATATATATATATATATATATATATATATATATATATATATATATATATATACCGTATAGATAGATAGATAGATAGATACACATTTATTTATTTATACACCCAGTAAGTTTCATCGTGTTCTCACACTATGCATACTAAAACATGCAGTCTTAGAGAAAACATTATGAATCCTTTATAACAGCAGTTTTCTCGCAGTACCGTACAAAAAATCTGTTGAGGAAACAGGTAAAAGGGAGGAAAAGCAAATGAGGGGAAGCTAAAGATGGCAAACTGGACAGCGATGAGGCAAAAGGAAAGGGGAAAGACAACAGTGAAAGTGAAGAGACAGGGAGGGAAGGGGAGGAGGTAAAATAGGAAGGAAAGAGGGAGAAGGGCAAGTGAGTGAACAGAAGGGAGTAGATAGACAGCAGACAGCAGGGTCGGTGAGGGCAGGGGAGAGGGAGGAAGCAGCCAGAAATGAGAGAGGGCACAGACAAGAGAGAGGGGTGGAGACAGAAAGGAGAAAGACATGGAGACAGAGATACGGAGGGAGTAAGGAGAAAGGAAGGAAGGATAGAGCGGGACAGGAATGAGGGAGGGAGTGAGGAAGGCGGAAAGGAGGAAGGAAAGAGGCAGAGAGGAGGGAGGTGGTGAGTGTGCAGACAGGGAGAAGGGGACATAGAGGTAGGGAGAATAGGAAGGAATGGGACAGCCAGGAGGAAAGGAGCAAAACGGGTGGAGAATGGGGACATACAAAAGAGAAGAAAGGGGCAGAAATGAGGAGGGAAGAGGGATGAAAGGAAAGAGGAAGAGGACAGACAGAAGAGTGGAGGGGAGCAGAGAGGAGGGGGGAAGGGCAGAGAAAAGAGGGAGGAAGGGAGCACAAGGAGGGAGAGTAGGGACAGAAAGCAGATAGAAAAAAGGGCAACCAGAAGGGAGGAAGGAGGAGTGAAGGAGCAGAAAGGAAGAGGGAGGAATTAGAGGGGCCAAAGAGAAGGAAGAAAGATCCTCTCTCTCTCTCTCTCTCTCTCTCTCTCCCCTGGGAGTACCGGTACGTAATGGTTCACGGCAAGAGTACACTGACCAAAAATACCACCATATAATCAAATAAATTAAGCCGTGGGAGAATCTTGGCTCACCTGCAGCTAGAGAATCGTATGATTTCTTAAACCTTATACCTTAGGATACACCGCTACATAATATGTGATAGTCTGTATTACCTTTAGTATACTCTAAAATGGATCTAGATTGTGTGTGTGTGTGTGTGTGTGTGTGTGTGTGTCTGTGTCTGTGTGTGTTCATTTTCATCTAGTAGTCATTAGTGTATATATACGGTATATATCTATATCTGTCTATCTGACTGTCTATCTGTCTATCTATCTATCTATAATCTTAGAAAGTTTCACAATAGTTGCTTGATAATTCTTGCTTTCCTAATTAATCTTATTGCTAAATGGTTATTGTGAGATTTTGTTATTATTATAACTGTTATTATTGTCATTATTCTTTTTGTTGTCGTGAGAACAGGAAGGGGAGCGGATGTGACCTCTGGGGTGGCCTGGCCTTGTGGCGACTAAGCTCACTCGAACAATATTTTACAGCAGTTATTTACATGACCCGTCTGTGCAGAACTGTAAATATATGCCCAAGTTGTATTTAGCATGGTTGATTGTATATTGACTGGTGAAGGGATGTGATAACTCCAACCACCAACACCAGCGAACACGGGCTTTGCAAGCTGTCGTGTAGCTTGTGTGACATGGAAAGTTGTGTGTGTGTGGGGGGGGGGGAGCGGACTGTAAGCGAACCTTCCTTCTCCGGTGTTTGTCCCGAAACAAACCATGGTAAAAGACTTGTCCACCTCATTTGCACAGTGCAAGAGAGGGTTAGGTAGAGGACAATGTTGAAGACAGTGTGCTTGTCCGATAATGCAGCTGGGACGCAAAGCCTTACCATGGATAAAAGGAAATCAGCCTTGTAGAAACAAAGCAGTGATAGTTCCTAGAAGTGCCTGGTAACGATGACGTTAGTTTCCATTATCACCATCACCACCATCAACGTAACCCAATTTTCCAGTTATTAGTATTGCAAATGATATACAAATAAAAGGTGAAAGACAACAGAAGCTAGAAGAGCTAGTAACGAACTGGACAGTGAAATGGTCCTAATATCCAGCCATCTGTCAGTAAGCTTTCCAGATTTCTCAGCTCCATCAAAAAAACGGACGATACCATTTACAAGCGCGATCAGTCTGCATAACATCACTCTCGCAGTATATGTAGGATGGAGCCCTCCCGTCTACTGCACCTTGCCATGTGCACTCCCAAACACGTTTACCTCTTCCAGTTCTTTCCCTCGTCAGTTCTTTAGCATCATCCTCGACCAAACCTCACTGTTTCACGCATCATATCAGGCCATATTCTTCTTGTTCTTACATACCTCCTAGCACCCTCAGTCTTAATTTAACACACTTATTTCATTACCCAGTATATGAGGGGCTATACCATCTCAGCACACACTTTTTTACCTTTTGTTATTCCTTATCCCATATTATCCCATAACTCTTTTTCTTATAATATTCAGTCGATGCATCTTACAAATCCGCACTTACTGGTATTCTTCACCTGTTGTACTCACACTGTTCTCTCTCTCTTCAGTTGCCATATTCACGCCATGCCAGTGTCTCACACCTATTCGATAATGATAGGACTGGCGCTCCTTTATGTAGGGTGGTTCATGTACACAGCTTCTCTTCCCCTTTGTCGGGTGATTTGTGTTGTGGGAACGGGTCAGTCGGCGTTCTCAGTGTCTACCCTCCTTCATTTACTTATTTTCTACTCCCAAGGTCGCACCCACGCCCACACCATCAGATGAGATACCGCCAGGTGAGTTTCCACTGTAGCGCTATTTACGGACCCCCCTGGGTGTCAAGGCTGTGAAAGTATCTGCCACTTTTATTTCTTGCCCCATTCTACACTGTACCATTTCTCATTTCCAAAAATACTTTCGCATGTTCCTTTTAGCATGTAAAAAATGCCCCGCACTGAACGATAGATTTCCTCTAGTAATTTTGTAGTAATTTTCTGTAAATGATTTTTTATAGATTACTGTATACATCTCGTTTCTCTCTTAGAGAATGGAGTCTCTGATTTTCTATATCAATGTTGTTTTCAAATTTGCATATCGTCGCTGGAAGGTAAGGTATGTTTTGTTCTTAAACATTCGTAAAACGAATATGTATACATTCGTAAAACTATATATATATATATATATATATATATATATATATATATATATATAAAATATATATATATAAAAACTTTATAGATAGATAAATATAGATATATGTGAGTATATGTACATAAAATTTTTTCATTCATTAACTAACCTTTAGTATTGGCAATACTCCAGTTGTCACTTTAGTCGTGTCAAAGACGAACAGGAATTAACTCTTTGGTGGTCTCGAGTGTAATAGGAGGAAAACCAGCATCCGAAAGGAAAATCAGTCATTAACGATATTATAGCAGGTGTACTCCTATTCACATTAGGCTAATAAAATTAACGCAATGAAAAGTTTGCTTTATAATTCTACCGGTAGTTTTACATAGGTTACTCATAACACAATAAAATCCTTAATGGTCAGCACTGACCATTGCGATGCTTTACCATTCCAGAGGGTTGGCCGGGTGTCAGTGATGGGTGAGGTAGGTGTATACTGGCGTGTGTGGGAGACTGTAAGTCCTGTGCGAGGAAACGACTGGGGTCGTGTGGAAGCTGTAGGAGAAACCCCTCGGGACACTGTAGCCGTGGTGGCCAGAATAACTTAACGGAGTAACATACGCAGGGATGGTGAGGGGACCGGTGGAGGCTGGGAACTTTCCGTAGGAGCGCTTGTGGCGGTGTTCTTTGACGTGCACTGGCAGGTTGGTTCCCTTCACACGAAAACCGTCGTGTCCAGCCGTATAATGCTGCGTCTGTAGATTCCCGTAGTCGTCCACGTAGCTGAAGCTGCCATGCACGTTGCCGTACGCATCACGAGTCTCACTACGAGACGAAGTACCAGCATCATACCCGAAGGAGTATGCTCCCGACTCGTCCTGGTGGTGGTACTGAGAGGTGATGGGGACGTAAGGGGTGCCGTAGGAGGTCTTGTAGTTCTTCATGTGAGTCACAGGAGCCTTATGCCCCTTCACATCGTAGCCCTGCACGTGGGATATGGGTGTGTGGTACCCCTTGCCATACTTCAGTGGGACCTGGTAGCCCAGCACGTTATTAAGAGGGGAATGATAGCCTGACACGTGGGCCAAAGGGGCAGTATGGACAGTAGGCAGGTGAAGAGAGGTGGCATGACCGGTGTGTGAGTGGACTGCAGGGGTGTGAAGGGTGGAGGTGTGGACTGCAGGAATGTGAACAGCAGGGGTATGGATGGTGGAGGAGTGGACTGCAGGAATGTGGACAGCAGGGGTACCCGTATGGATGGTGGAGGAGTGGACTGAAGGAATGTGGACAGCAGGGGTATGGATGGTGGAGGTGTGGACTGCAGGAATGTGGACAGCAGGGGTATGGATGGCGGAGGTGTGGACTGCAGGGGTATGGTAGGATGCTTTGTGTAGGCCGGTGATCCCGTGGTGGGCGATGGTGACTCCCGGAGTCTTGTGAGATAGGTGCGGGTCGGCGCCATGACACACACCAACAACCAACACCAGCACGACACACACGCCTCGCTGCGGACACATCACTCTCATTATCATCTTATACTAAATTTTACCACCGACTATGAGTACAGGCAGTCTGACATAGCAGTAGAAATGAGTCATATGAACTCTTTACAGTATATTGTGTTAAGTGATTTATGTCCATGACATTTTTCTGCTAGTTAAAGCTGCGTAAACATAACGTCTAATTCAGTCATTATTATGTATAAACGATACTAGAGTAAGAAAATCTAACTTGCTTTGGTAATATATATATATATATATATATATATATATATATATATATATATATATATATATATATATATATATATATAAAGAAATTGCTTAGAATTATCTAGACCATGAGAACACATAATGAACTCTCCTACTCATTGCCTTTAGGTAAATCTGAGTATACTCACGAAACTGGTCATCCTGAGGGAAGGAGAGAGAGCCACAAGACCCACCCGGTGAAGGGAGCTGTCTGACGAAGGACCAGCACCACCACCCCAGTTTATACCCTGAGCCTCAAGGTCCGCAACCCTCACCCATACGCACCACTTCCTTTCCTTCCTAGACCCACACTTCAGTAATTCCTCTCCCTTTTTCCTTCCCCTCCTTTGTTGACTAGGCTCTTCCGTTCGTTATATTCCTATTTCCTTGACCCTCTCATGGTCGGAACAACTTTAGTATTCAATTCCAGTTAACGACAGATAATTTTATTCAGCTGAGAGTGAGCGAAGCCTGTGTTAACACTAATACCAATAACTGCCATGATCGGGACAACTCTAGTGTTATATTGGAGCTGACACCCTACGACTTTACTCAGGTGAGAGTGATTCGTCGGAGCCTCTGAGAGTGTAAGTATAAATATCACACGTCATCTCCCTAATCATCACTGCCTTCCTTCGTCCCAGTTATCATCTTAACCTCCATACAGTTCCTTGAGCATTCTCCTGCTTTACATTCAGGCTACATCAGTTTATGCTTTATATTATCGCTCCCTTTATCGTTCTTATTTATTCATTCCTTTAGCCCGTTGTCCACCTCCTACCACCCTCACAAGGATTGCCCAGCGGTAAAGGAAATCAAATAAGCATATCATGATCTGAAATTAAGTTGCGTGAGTACAAAGAAACCACGACTAGGTGACAGCTAAGGGGGTTTAGATCGCTCGATACACCACACAACACATAAAATGACAAAACACACAATATGGCACTGGATGATACAACTCACAATTTTAACAACACACAAAAAGACATGATGCAAAACACGAGACACAAACTGCTGACGCAATGGACGATAACCAGATAACATGATACAATCAGACGTTGCAACACAGGAAACAACACGCAGGAGGACAAAATATACAGGAAACTCACCACAGTACGATATACAGCTCTTGGAAGTAATGGAGTGACCATGACTTTGTGACATGTGGGTGAAATTATATATATATATAGATAGATAGATTAGATAGATAGATATTGTATATATATAATAAAACTATTTCCGCACAACTTATCATTATAAAAATAAAAGCAATACACAGACTCTAAGTCTTCTTGATACAAACATTCAGGTTCATAAATTAAATTAAAACCGAGACTAACAGCTGAGATCTGATATCTTCATACCACATTACCCTCTCGAGTGCTTCAGGTTCCTGTGAGTGAAAACCTAATGAGCATGTAAAAAGGAAGAGGGGGGGTGAGTTCTCAATCTACGGATGTACTGCTTGCCTGATAAAGAAGGTGTAATATATACGAGTATTTGGTTCCTGAGCTCTTTTCTTACTTCTCTCACCACGATATGTCCTACACTAAGATAATTGTAATGGTCTGACTGTAGTAAAATTGGTATAAAAACAGACATTACTGTACTGAAGAATTTAATGGAAACGTTTCTTAGTTTTTCGTTATGGATGGTCCTTCCTAAGCTGGATTAAACTTCATGATGATAGCAAGATTAAGATTTAAAAAAGGAGTATGTACTGGATAAAGCTCTTGTTCTCCTTTTCAATCACCACCAAAGACTTAATGAAGCAAAGTGTGTTGCTGTGAAGGAGAGAAAAAAGGAAATATCAACACTGTCTTGCTGATACTTTGAGATTAATGAACACAATAACCAAGAACGGAAACAAGACGCGAATTACACCCAAGCATAAATCAAAACATTAAAGAATTCACACATTAAAATGATATGTGAGTAAAATAAAATATGGTAAAAAAAAAAGTCACATTTGAGAACAGAGTGTGAGAAAAGCGAAATTAAATTCGGAAGGCAGACATAATGGTAAAGTGTAATTCGATGTGTAGATGTACAGGAAGTGGTTGAATGCCTAAGGGACGGAAAGAGTTATTAAAGCTGTAGCTGAGGATATTTTGAGATGGTGTCATTTCCGGCATCCCAGATAAATAACAAAAAATAAAAAAAATAGATAAATAAGAAAATAAAAACGTAAATAGATAAGAATAATTGTCTGTGCTACCTGCCGAAAGAGATAATATTCTGCACTCCGAAATATGGCAAGAGATAATGGCATATACCGTAATATAGTACGATACACCAGTTATTGTTACTGCTATATGTAACCCCTTCACCACAATGACGTCCATATTCTTTTATTCATTTTTTAACGCAGTCATTATTATTAACTTGCAGAGGCGTCACGTAGTAAAGCAGTTAAGAAAGGGTAAATAAAACAGACCTTTTCAACAAGCAATATATTTCTATTATAAAGGAAAGTTTTCAACTTAAAAAAGTCAAGAGTATGCTTAAAAAAAAAAAATGAAAAGGAAGTAAAATAAAAGTTATGGTGATGACTTACCATCTATAGCTACCTCAGTAACAACATCATTCTTAATATCCATAACAAAGCACTTTGTAATATATATATATATATATATATATATATATATATATATATATATATATATATATATATATATATATATATATATAAGCTAGCTGGTACAACATCAACCACACCAGCAGTACTCCATATCAGTCCTATCATAAGGCATATGTGTCACGAAGATATCCACATCAACCTATCCTCCTAAAAATGTATGGTATGAGTGGCCATGTGGTCGCTGGTGTATCACTGATGAATTAACTATGGTAAAAGTAACGAAATTATGAGAAGCTTTAAAATAGTTTTGTACTCTGGATATTTCAACATTGCCGTAAGTAGGCGAAGAAGGAGATAAAGATAGTCGTCCCATCATTTCACTTTACGATGAGGAATTGAGAACACTACGTCACCTAATCAGCAGCAACACTCAACAATAACACCTGTCAAGACAGAGCCTAACAACCAGCACATGATTTGAATTTCAGAAAAATCAGACTTTACTGATCTACCAGAAGACCCGCCGACATGTCGTAAAAATACCCCCGCTAATACCAATACATCAGTCCTATATGAGACAGCCCTAGCATGTATTCAGTATGGACGATGGGTGTTAGCGCCGAAGTGGTGACATGTAGAGGTGTGCGGTACGTAGGAGGACTACTGGGCCTTGAAATCAGGCTGTTAAGCCTATGCCCAGAGTCGGTCACATTAAAAAAAAAAAAAAAAAAAAAAAAAAAAACATAATCTAACCACCAACATAACACCTATCTACAACACCTGCAACATCTGACCACGAGCACTGTGCCGAACAACTCCTAACCACCAACACAGCAGCTAACTACACCTAACCACCAGCACAACATCAAACAATATCAACAACCAACAGCCATTGCAGCACCACAGCCTCGGCAAGTGGAGTGAGGCAACCAGTGACATTATGGACACACTCGCCTCCCATTAGTTACCCATGGGCGTGTTAGGCCTCACTTATCCATTTTTCAACACCGCGAAACGCAGACATCGAGGTGACCACACCCTTGGTTTAGATGGTCACAGGAATTACCTTTATCAGTCAAGGCGAACACTCCCGAAATCTAAACGGTCACTCCTTGAATGAGTGAGGCTTTTTTTTTTTTTTTTTTTTTTTTTTTTATAGACCGGAGCGATTTTCGCATCTTGAAATTAACTAGCTACACTGTGGTAAAGGTAATACAAATGCATCATCATCTCTGTCGTAATGTGCTGTACTCATAGTCAAAAAGCAAGCGAGTCTCTGAGTCCAGAAGGTAATGCTCCTAGAGACAGATGAGTGGGACCCTCTGGATGGAAATGGAAGCCATATCTCTGACTGAAATTGCAGTTACCGTACTTTCTTTTTTTCAATGTCCACGGGTAGTTACAAAAACATACTGAAATTAATACTCCGGCTTGCATGATGTGTTAATGATATCATTGATCACTGGCAACTGATGAAAAAAAAATTGGAGTACATTCAGGTGACGTGCGATGTTCTTACTTGTTAGGCAATTACAGTGCCATCCTAAATATGACAATAGGGAATACACAGAGAGCACACCACCCACGTCTTACAGTTGGTTTAAGGATCAAATATCTGATTTGGTCCTGTGACCCTGAAGTTTAGAGGACTGTTCTCAGAACAGAATTACTTAATTCTTGCGTGATCATCAACCCTTTTGCCTAGTTTGGTCAAAATTACATTATACTGTTTGAGTTGACCTTGCCCTATAACCTTGGCCTTTCACTTATTATTCACAAAATCAAATCTCCTCACTCGTACCTGACCGTCATCCTTCCACCAAGTTTGGTCTAAATCAGATCAAAACTTTTTCAGTTAAAGATTCTAACTTTCGACACTGCACTATGACGTTGACCCTTGACTGATTGATTTAAGAGTCGAATCACTTCATCCTCGTATTACCCACAACCCTTCCCTAAGGTTTGGTTTAAATCGCATGAAACCTCTTTAAGTTAACACTGACATATTACCTTGATAATTGACCTTCGTTGTAAAAATACTAATAGGTCGCCCCTTAGGAAGACTCAAACTTTTCCGCCCAGTTTCGTCCAGATCTTATAAAAACTGAGTTATTTTGTACACACACACACACACACACACACACACACACACACACACACACACACACACACACACACACACACACACACACACACACACACACACACACACACACACACACACACACACACACACACACACACACACACACAAGTTCGGTAAAATATTATGCCGCTTTCGGTTCGAGAGCGTGGGTATTAGAATTTAGGACACTGTTTTATTGTAATTCACTATGGCAATACATAAACTCGAGGAACATATTCTGAAAGATCAAGGGATACGAGAGCGACGCGTGGTTACTCTGCTGTTGCTATTCTGTTTAAGCTAATTCATGTATATAAATCTTCCCAGCGTCTGTGATTAGCAAATTGAATCGCCTATTTCAAAGGGTATACTGCCGCTGCCCTACCCCACCACCCACCACCATACTAGTTTGTCCCATCCATTCCATTCTACTGATCCATCTTTTCCCACTAGCAACAAATTTTTAGCAGAATTCTGTGGCTTAAATTTTCCCTTTGTCAATACTGTGCCGCCTACAACGCCCGTATTCACACAGTTCATTTTTCCTTCCCTGTCTCACCACCCTCCATCAGCTTAGTCTCGTCCTGTCCAGTCCTCGTTTACCATCTCTGCACTCCCTGCCTCCTCTCTCAGAAAGACTCACAAAATCATTATCTAGGAAACCAGTTGCTGGGTATGACAGATTATCTGAACATGGCTTTGAAAGTTTTGTATGAACGGCTTTGGCCTCAAGTGAACTGCAAGGAACAGGAGTGAAGTACTACTCGTATAGCAAAGTCTGAACTCTGGAATTTACTAAACACTCCAGATCCCAAAGATTATCAGCCTTTCCACTTACCAAAAGATGGTGCTCACATACAACCACCACTTGGACACGAACATTGAAATATGCATACTGAATAAAAAAGAAAAAGTTCCCTGTTCCAGTACGTTTAGATAATCAGTTCACTCCTCTATTTCTAACAACCACTTGCCCCAAGCTGGACCCGCAGTGGCCTTCATAGCAGTAAATGGACTTGAATGGACATGGGTGGTTCTGAATACATACAAACAAACCTAATTGGACTTGCAGTGACTTGCATAGCCCTCATTTGATGTAACTGGACCTAAGGACAATTTGACCTGGACTGATCTAAATGGACTTGATGAGACTTAATGAACGTACCCTGACCTGAAGAGATTAGATTTCTCTTTGGGTGGGAATGGGTGTTCAGAGATTGATTAGGACCTGGACTAACCTGAATGCATATAAACGAGCCTGCATAGACCTGAGAGAACTTACAGTAACTAGACCTGAACTGGCCTGTAGCACCCCTGTTGACAAAGAGTAACTGAATGGATCTGAAGGGTCCTGAATGGGCATGAACTAACTACCTGGACCTAAAGTAGCCAAGTGAGCCTAAACTGACCTGTTCTGACCTGACTGGATGTAAAAGGAACTTAAATGACCTGAATTAATCGGAATCGACCTGATTAGACAGGAACGGATGTGAATGGCCCAACTCCTATGATGCATTTTTCATTAAATTTTTGCAGCCTCAAGACGTTTTTACTCAGCTCTACTTTCCGCATTGGCCGGGCTAAATATAACCTTTTACTCTTCACTGTACGAGGTTTCCACTAATCTGAATAAAACAGTTTTAGGGTAGCTAATGTAAACTAGAAAATACGTCACTAGAATAATGGGGTTAAGGGGCCTAAATAGTTCTCTCTGAATCTAATCTGACATGACTGAACCTAAAGTTGTCTGACTAGACTTACACCGACCGAAATGGACTTTAAATGACCTAAGTGGACCTGAGTCGGTTTAATGGACCTAGTTTCGCCAGCTGAAGAACACACATGTTAAACCAAGGGCGCTGAGTTGGACGCACTTCCTTTAAACGAATGAACGACAAAGTGAAGCGAAGCACCGGGCTAGCGATGACGCACTGACAGTCTAAACCACTGAGCGGAGCCCTGTGCTGTTCTCTCTAGTAGTCACGGATCTGAGGTAAGTGTGTCCGCGTTCTTAATCCCTTCAGTTTGATGACATTATTCTGTGGTTTATTTATGCTACCTCCAGGTAATTTTATGCAGCGTACAAACGATTTTAAGACGGGGGGGTGGGGTTAAATGCAGTCTTCATGATTCCGCTTAAAAATATAAATCTCACTCCTTACTTGTACGTCATCCTCTGTTTATTTACAAAAATTTGATAAATGCGTTATCGAAGTGAAGGAGTAAAAAATCACAACTATCAATTCTGCGTGTGAAAGAAGACTGGAGGAAGGATGAGATATGTTGGCAGGCAAGGCAGTTCGGACACAGCAGAGACAAATCACCTTTGCCTCTCACCCTCGTTGTCATCGAACCGAAACCGCTGCTGTATGAATCATGAGGTGCCGCCAGCTACCCAGCGAAGCGGAGTGAATACGGCTCTCACGCCTGACCATGGAGGGTGAGTATAGATTGAAGAGATGTAATTGTTCTTCACCCTGGTTACAAATGATGGTATGGGCGAGCCACCTTCACACACCGGACAATCTCAGCCATTGGACTACCTGAAATCCTTTGTGGCCAGGCGATGATAAAGTGTGAGGTGTTTGAATAATGAACACACCAACCTTGAAATTCGTTCACTATATCCTGTCATTGTAGCTCTAAATACGATGAAATAATAGTATGATACATGTAGTCCTTGGTGGAACCAGTTATATCTTTTTCTTACGGTCAGGAGAACTTAAAACTCCTTTTTGCCCTCCTCCAGCGACATATGTTAGAAACATTTCCAGTTGCATCATTCTAAAATTCTATCATTCACGTATTGTACACATTCTGTATTGCAGATTCCATTGTACAGCAGTTATTTACAGTATTGTTTTTGCGATCATCTCGGCTTCTTTGTTGTGATAGTAACCTTCCACTTTCGCTCCGTACGCCTTAGTAACAGATTTGTGAGGAATTAAAAAAAAAAAAGTACTGAGCTCATGATGATTCCGTCTAGCTTGAGTGACACCTAAAGTTATCATGTCAGCATAATTATAGTTTTTGTTCAGTAGCCTAGGAGTGTAACTGCCATTATGAAGATTATAATGTACTACTTGCTGATTTGTACTACAGACAGAAGGACAACTGCAGTCAGGGCAAACTCCCCTCTTACGGCATCCCAAAACTCACTCCCCCCCCCTCGTTCTCTTGTCCTCACACAGCCCCTCTTCAACTTCGCCCCCTCACCTCCACCTACATAATGATCACATGATATCTGAGTAAGTGAGCCTCAGTTTATACGTTCGAGAAGCACAATTATTTTCAGGTCTACTTTGCTAATTCTTTTCCAACACAAGACTTTAGGCAGCGAACTCAGTGGTCTGTACAGTATTGCCATAGATAAGGTCGCGTGGGCGGGGACAAAGTTGCGTGTGCTAAGCGATTACGTCCATTGGAAGCTAAATTGAGAGCACACACTAGTTGAATGCTGCAACAAAAAGAGGGATAAACTTTTAAATTCGCGCAGTTTCTTGTACCAATGTTTAGGCAGTTTTGGCTATGAAAAACTCAACTGCAATACCTAGCTCTAATCTGCCCATGAGGAGAAATTCAGGGCGATAAGAATAAAATATGCAAATAACTCCAAACTACAGACCTTGAATCCTTAACAAGTTTATTCAAGATATAAAATGGAAGTAGAAATCCATATCCTCGTGGCTCTTATGCATTATATGTTTTCAGTTTATCTTCTCATGACTGACATATATCAAGAAAGAACAGCCCATCGTTTTATTAAGAAAGAAACTGAATATTTACTGACTGCTTATTTACAAATATCACCTGATTTTTCTTACGCTCGCAGATTCAGAGACAAATATTTAAGCTTCCAAGGCCACATTAGATAGCTTAAAGTGGTCAATAATGCGAGGGTGTGGGTATCAGGGGAATCTTGAGAGGCTTTGTAAAGGCTGTGGGGCCATGGATCACCAGCCGGACACGGAACTGGCTTACTCGGCTTAACCACACCCCCTGCTCTCTTTCTCTCCTGCTGGGGATGACAGGTGATATAGTGGAGTGGAGGAGGAGTAGGAGGAGGAGGAGCAGCAGCAGCAAGAGAAAGAGAGAGAGAAAAAGAGAGGGAGGGGGAGAGGGTGGAGAGATAAATATGAGGGTGGGTACATGGTGAGCGAGACAGGTAAGAATGTTGGACGGGGAAGCATGTGAGAGAGGGGGCGTGATGGGCAAGAGGTTGACTTAGGGGGAAGAGAAGTATGTGAGAGGTGTGGTGGCAGAGGAGGGAACGTGAGGGAATGAGAAGCATGTGGGAGGAAGTGTGGTGGGTTAAAGGGGTAACCATGTGGAAAGAAGTATGTGGGAGGAGACGTGGTGTGGAAGAACAGGGAACTTGAGGGAGAAGGAGTGGTGAAGAAGAGAGGTGGGAGTTACGAGTGAGAGGGCGCGGTAGGGGAGGAAGTAGGGAGTGAGAAGAGAGAAATATGAGGCTGAGGTGTGGTGGAGGAAGGAGAAAAAATATGCATAAGGGGAGGACGTGATGGTGTATGAGATGGGTTTATGAGTAATGTGGTGTGGGTTGGAAGCAAGGGTTACGTAAGGGGCAGAAGGATGAGAGGGTACATATGAAGTAAGGGGCGCGATAGGGCAGAAGGAGTAATACTGGGAAAGAGTGGTAGTGGAAAGAAGGGAAACGTGGAAGAGAATGGTGAGAAGAAACGTAGTGTACGAGAGAAACGTCGTGGTGTGGGAGTACGAGTGAAATATGCGTGAAAGGGGTGAAGAAGGGGTGTGGTAGGTGACAGACGGTAAATACGGGGGAGGCGGTGAGAAGAAACAAAAACATAAGGTAAATTGGGAGGGATTGGGAAAAGAAGGGATACTGGGAGTGGGCTTGGGGGTGAAAAGGAACGTGCGAGTTAAGAGACGTGGATGGGATAGAAAAAGGTATATGGAGGGTGGGGGGATGAGAGCCAACAAACACATGAAGGAAGGGGTATGGTGAAGGAGAGAGATGAGACATGGATGGGGATAAGAAGGGAAATAGAATAGAAGTGTAGGTGCGTGAAATATGGAGTAGGGGAGAGGGGTGACGGGGATCTCATGAGGGACGGGATCTGGGGAAGGAGAGGGATGATCATGGGAAAAGGGGCAGAAAGGATAATTTAATGGAAAGGGATGATATGGGAAGAAATGGAGGTAAACGGGGGAAGAAGATGTGAGGGAATCCATGAGGGAAAAGGTTATGGTGTTGCATAGTGAGAGGTATATCAAGGAACAAGCGTGTCAGGAAATGGTCGTCATGGGAGGAGGAGTAGAAAATCTGGAGAGAACACACGAGAGAAAGGGCGTGGTGAAGAGAGGAGATGAAATATGGGAAAGGAGGTCAGACGGAATACCAACATATGAGGATGTGGCGAGGTGTGGGTGAGAGGACACACAAGAAGAGATAAATATGGTTATGGAGGAGATAAATGACAGGGAACCAGGAGGAGGGAAAGGAAAATCTGAGAAACTGACACAAGGAAAATAAAAAAAGAGGGTGGAAAACAGAAAATAAATACAGATGAAGAACGAGCAGTAAAGGAGAAGGGGAAACTGTGAGGTGGGAGCGAAGGGTGAAGGGGAAGAAAGACAGGGAAGGATATGGATAGGGAGCACTCGTGACGGCTGGAGGAAGGCAACGGTGAGTAGAGAGCGTGTGGGGGATGGGGGAGGTGAAGTAAACAAGAGAGGACCCTGAACCCTATCCCGCTGGTATAGAGAGGTTCAACCAAGGAAGAATAGTGAGTTATGGGGGACGGCGGGTGAAGGTTTAGTTGGGGTAGTAAATGTGAGGGAAATTACAGAGGCCGGCATTATATGGTGGGAAAGATGAGGTAATAAATAATACACAGATAGCTGAACCCAGGGAAGTAAGAATGATGTGGTGGGAAAGGTGTGGGAGGGATGTCAGAGAGGAGGGGAAGAAGGGGACGAGATAGAGTGAGTTGAAGGATGAAATAAGATAATGATATGATAAGGGAAAGGAAGGATAACTAAGAGACTGATAAGAGAGAAGTGTAAAAAATGGAGCTGTGAGATAAAGACTAATACAGGGGAGGCTGGAGAAAAAAATTAAGATAACGAAATGAGATGGGAGGCAAAGAGACTAAATATAAAAAATGGCAAGTAGAGAAAAAATGGCATGAGAATGGAGCGATAAGGAAATAATTAGGGGAGAAGGTAGGTAGAAGAGAGGAAAGTAGTACAAGAAAAATGTCTATCTTAATTATGACTGGAAGAAAAAGTGGATGATAAAATTAGTGTGTGTGTGTGTGTGTGTGTGTGTGTGTGTGTGTGTGTGTGTGTCTGTCTGTCTGTCTGTCTGTCTGTCAGCAGGGCTCTTCTTTGGCGAGCCACAGCTCGCAAATGGGAGTATTTTTTCCCTTCGGCGAACAAATTTTACATGCAAGTCGCCTTTTGGCGAGGAGAAAATACATCCACTTCATAACCCAGTAAACTACAAAATAAGTAAATCTCACTTAAATGAACAAAAAAGCACGTTGTGATCAATTATTAAATCTTTCCATGTCTCCATTGTGAATGTTTAAAACCTCATTATATGATTCTAATCATCATAATGTGTAAATAATTAAATATATTTTTTGCTCGTAAAATATTTCGCCTGGTAGTCAGTTTGGCTACTAAAAATTTATTTGGCTTGTAAATCTGAAACCTTAGGAGCCAAATGGCTCGCATCTATCGGCAGTTAGCAAGAGCCCTGGTGTGTGTGTGTGTGTGTGTGTGTGTGTGTGTGTGTGTGTGTGTGTGTGTGTGTGTGTGTGTGTGTGTGTGTGTGTGTGTGTGTGTGTGTGTGTGTGTGTGTGTGTGTGTGTGTGTGTGTGTGTGTGTGTTTGTGCGCGTGCGCTATGCCTGAATCACTTGATCAAATTTGGGCTGTAGAGGCTGAAAGAACTAAGTATAGAGGGGCTGAGAAGCACCGTCCCTGCTCCATGCGATTATTCAACAACTTAAGAATTAGTGGGGGAGCACCTACCACGTCCTGTATTCTCTAGTATCCTCCGTCACCAAATTCAAGCACAATGATTCGAAACTGATGGCATAGTCCAGATTTTAAGCAAATGTAGAGAGGAGAGAGAGAAGAGACAGAGGACAAAACTGAGAGTAGAGACATAATACTGCTGCTGTTGACATGTTGGTATAAGGTATCTTTCGTTGGTGATCAAAACAGAGACATAAATTAAACGAGGAGTGAAGGTTTACAGAAGATTTTTAATATGTCCGACTGTGACTTAGGCTCAGTAGTCCGTTCCGTGAGGCCCAGCAGCCCTTCTACGTGCATACACCATCACATGTCAGCACTTCGGCTCTAATACCAAATAATCTATATTAAATACATGCAAGGGTTGTCTCACTCAGAACTGGTGCATTGGTATAAGAGGGGGTGTTTTTATGGCATGGCGGTAGGTCTTATGAAAGATCACCAACATTTGTTTTAAAGAAATTTAGTTCAACAGATTGAGCACTATCCCAGCCATGGTCCACACTCACGTCACTTCAATAGACTACCTCTCTAACAACATAGCCATTTAAGTGCACATAAAAGATGCACAGGTGATGGAGAGAGTTATTAACATGAATGCTGGGCGTGGTGTGTGTCTTGTGACGTAGCTATGACTGGGAGGTGTTTGAGGAGATTTGGTTACGCCTTGGGTGCAAATGATGATAAATAATGGGCGGGGATGATGGGTGTGGGTGTGGGCGTGAGGATGAATGTGAGTGGTGGGTGGGTGTTTGAATGTTTTTTTTTTTTTTTTTTTTTATGCGAGGAAGAAGGAACCAAAGGCCATGAGCCCGCAGTAACAGTTCCCTCCAAGAGAAAAACAAAATACAACATAGAGCCAAATTCAAGATCCAATCATTTTGAGATGCCTGGACACACTGCGTTTGAAAGACTGGAGATCATAGGCAGCAGGAAATACAGACAGAGGGAGACAGTTCCAGAGCTGACCTGTTGCATAAATGAAAGACTGGGAGTAACGGTTAACTCTTGCATTAGAGAGTTGGACAGAAAAAGGATGAGAGTTTGCTGCCAGACGGGTGCTACGCGCCCGTCGTAGAGGTGGAGGAATGCAAGCAGACAGTTCAGAGGAGCAGTGATCATTAAAGTATTGATAGAAAAGAGATAAAGATGCAACAGTGCGGCGAAGAGACAGAGGTTGAAGGGAGTCAGTAAGAGGAGGAGAGTTAATGAGACGAAAAGCCTTTGACTCCACCCTATTGAGAAGAGCTGTATGTGGGGAGCCTCCCCACACATGGGAGTTGTACTCCACACAGGGGCGGATAAAACCCCTGTATAGAGTCAACAATTGTGCAGGGGTAAAGAAAGAGCGGAGTCGGCTTAGCACACCCAATCTCTTGGAAGCAGATTTTACAAGAGATGTAATATGATCTTTCCAAGATAAGTCCCGAGTAAATGAAACCCCAAGCATGTTCAAGGATGATGCAGGATTAAGCTGAATATTATTAAACATTAGTGGGTATACCTGTGGAAGATTTTGTCGGGTTGATAGGTGTAAGAACTGAGTCTTAGATGCATTAAAGACAACCATATTATTTTTACCCCAGTCAGAGATACGAGCCAAATCAGACATTAGGTGTGCCACAGCCTCATCCCTTGCTTGTTGAAGTAACTGTTGAGATGGGCGTTGCGGGAACCGAATGGAAAGGTGAAGGGTGGAGTCGTCAGCGTATGAGTGGATAGGGTTAGATGTACAGCTTAGAAGATCATTGATGAATAAAAGGAAGAGAGTTGGTGATAGGACAGAGCCCTGAGGAACACCACTGTTGATAGATCTAGGAGAAGAACGATGGCCGTCTACAACAGCGGCTATAGAACGACCAGAAAGGAAGCTAGCGATGAAGGCACAGATAGAAGGATAGAAACCGTAGGAGGGCAGTTTGGAAATTAAAGATTTATGCCAGACTCGATCGAAAGCCTTTGAGATGTCAAGTGCAATGGCAAAGCTTTCGCCAAAGTCCCGAAAGGAGGATGACCAGGAGTCTGAAAGGTAGGTGAGAAGATCGCCAGTGGAGCGTCCCTGACGGAACCCATACTGACGATCGGAAAGAAGGTTGTGATAGGAAAGATGCCTTAAAATTTTTCTATTAAAAATTGACTCGAAAACTTTTGAAATACAGGACGTTAAAGCAATTGGACGATAGTTGGAGGGTTGGGAGTGGTCACCCTTCTTTGGGACTGGCTGAATGAGAGCAAACTTCCAGCAAGAAGGAAAGGTACAAGTTGACAGACAAAGGCGAAAGAGTTTGCCTAGGCAGGGTGTAAGCACAGAAGCACAGTTCTTGAGAACAACAGGAGGGGACCCCATCAGGCCCATATGCCTTGTTAGTACTGAGGCCAGTGATGGCAGAAAATACATCAACTGAAGAAATTTTAATGTCAGCCATGAGGAAGTCAGAGGGGAGAAGTGATGGAGGAACAGCACCGGAATCGTCTAAGGTAGAATTGGAGGAGAAAGTCTGTGCGAAGAGATCTGCTTTATCAGTAGAAGAAATAGCTACAGAACCATCAGAGTAGAAAAGAGGAGGGAAGGATGATGAGGTAAAGTTGTTAGAAAGATTTTTGGCAAGATGCCAGAAGGAGCGGGAAGAATTCGAGTCGGAGAGTTGAGAGCATTTAGTATGGATGAAATTATTTTTAGTAGAGCGAAGAACAGACTTAGCACGATTCCGGGCAGAAACGTAAAGATGATGTGATTCAGGGGTGGGTTGGCTCCGGTACCTTTTGTAGGCCCTCTTCTTGTTGCGGACAGCATTAGAACAAGCGCGATTAAACCAAGGCTTTCTTGCATTAGTCAAAGGATATGAGAAAGGAATGTATGCTTCCATGCCCGAGAGAATAACCTCCGTAATGCGCAAGGCACACTCAGATGGCTCCCGGCCACGGAAGCAATAATCATTCCAGGGAAAATCAAAGAAGTACTGCCTGAGGGCCTCCCAGTCCGTGGCTCCAAAATGCCACAGACGACGTTTCACTGGAGGGTCCACAGGCCGTACCGGAGTGATAGGACAGGTTAAGGTAATAAGGTTGTGATCGGAGGAGCCCAACGGAGAGAAAAGATTAACAGAGTAAGCAGAAGGATTAGTTGTGAGGAAGAGGTCAAGTATGTTGGAGCTCTCTCCAAGGCGGTCAGGGATACGGGTAGGGTGCTGTACAAGCTGCTCTAGGTCATTAAGGATACGAGTAGAAAAGATGTAGGCTTGTTCACCAGGTGGATCCGTGAAAGGAGAGGAGAGCCAAAGGTGGTGGTGAACATTGAAATCTCCAAGAATGGAGATTTAAGAGAAAGGAGAATTGGATAGATGTGGGTCTGAATATGGGTGGCAGATGTGGGTGTGAATGTGGGTGTGGGTGTGAATGTAGGTGGTGCGCGTTGGCCATGACGTAGATAGTGGGTGTGAGTCCTAATGTAGGTGAAAAGTGTTAATGTGGGTGTTGGTGAGGATGTGGGTGTGGGTGTGAATGTGAGTGGTGGATGTGGGTGTGAATATGAGTGGTGGATGTGGGTGTGAATGTGAGTGGTGGGTATGGGTGTGAATGTGTGTGGTAGGTATGAGTGTGAATGTGAGCGATGGATGTTGATGTGAATGTGAGTGGTGGATATGGGTTTGAATATGAGTGGTGAGTGTGGGTGTGAATATGCGTAAGGGTGGTCGGTGTAGGTGTAAACTGGATGGTGACTGTGGGCGTGGATGGTGAGTGTGAATGTGGGTGGGAGTGTGAATATGTGTGATGTGTGCAATAGGAAATTAATTTATGTTCCCACAGCATAAGGATGTGAATGACAGATACATACGGGAGCACCAACAAAAACATTCCTTTGTCTAATAACTGGCGTAGTTCAGAGTTACAGCATAGTATATTTTTAGCCAGTATGATGAAGAAGAAATGGACGTCAGAACCAAGGAATATGCGAATGGGTGGATGATGCGGATGTCTGGTTGCAGTGCTCTAATTTTAGGTGAGGTACAAGAGTCAGCGCAGTAACGATGTGGCCGTGAACTTGGCCGAGGGGATGAGAGTGAGGACAAACACGAAAACATATATGGACAGGGACGTCGAGAAGATCCGGCCGTGGATGTGTGAGCTTAGGCGTGGTTGTGGGTGTGGGTCAGTGTGTGTGTAGGCGAGGGTGTGTGTGTGGAGGGGAGTGTGTGTGTGTGTGTGTGTGTGGAGGGGAGTGTGTGTGTGTGTGTGTGGAGGGGAGTGTGTGTGTGTGTGTGTGTGTGTGTGTGTGTGTGTGTGTGTGTGTGTGTGTGTGTGTGTGTGTGTGTAGGCGAGGGCGCTGGTTATTCTGGCCAGTAGTATGACAAGGAGTTTTTTGGCGTGGGCACAGGCGCTGTTGTGGGCGTGCGTGCTTGAGTGTACGTGCGTCTGTTTGTGTGTATTTATACGTGTTCGTGCGTGAGTGCGTGCGTAGGCGAAGGTGTTGGTGCGTTATGGGTGTGGGTTATGTTTGGCGTGGGCGTGGTCTTGGGCGGTGGTGCGGGTAGGGGAGAGGGCGGAGGTTAGCAGCAAGCAAGCAGGCGCCTCTTGTGATCTCGGTAAGTCAACAAGAAAGAAAAGAAGAGAAGGATCCGCTGCAATTTTTCTTTTAACTGGTTGACTCAGGGTTCAGAAAAACATGTCCGAGTTGGCGTGGGTCTTATAAGGGGTGAGTGGGAGAGCAGCAGCATACGGACGGTGGCGAGAGATGTGAGATTACAACAAACTGAGGAAGATGCAAGAGAATTAAGCTAAAAGAAAACTGGATCCTCCTCAGCCATTCGGCCCTTTAAGGAACTTGTTGTCAAGTTTCTCTTAAGTGGATTTAATCGTTTGCAGATAGCAAGAAAATATTTCACCGTATTGAAGGATTGAAAGGGGAAAATAAAAACTAAAACGTTTGAACGTAAATCCTGGCATGGTTGAATTGAAATTTGGTCAAAACAACATACACATCCAGTGAAGCCCATACCTCTTCTCCATCTTTCGTGCCGTACGTCTGTTATACATTAACATTCTTAGAGTCACAATTAGGTTGCAGTCTTGATCTACTCTGAGAAATCTCTCTCTCTCTCTCTCTCTCTCTCTCTCTCTCTTCTTTTACGATGGTGACGGTAGTGCCTATCCTATGCACAGTACAGAAACGAAGCAACATCAAGAATTTTCCCTTGACATCTAACGTTCAAGCTGTCCCTCTTAACGCCAAGCCAGCCACCTGTACACAGTGTTGCATAAGGCTTGGTTAACTTCAGGTAAACACTTCTGAAGGTCAGACCTGGGGAGGAAGGAGAGGGAGGGAGGAGGGATATATAAACAAATCTTGACTGGGAATCGCAAAAACAGGCCAGATATGCATACCAAATTTAGTTTAGCTCATCCAACGTTCCTGAAGTTAGGTAACGGGCACAAGTGACAAGGTCGTTTTGTAAAGTATGCAATACTGATACAGCGATAATAATACTGACTTGATTCGCAGGGATGATGACAAAATTAACTAAAAAAAAAAAAACGGCTGGCAATTTTTGAGTTCAGGATATATATTTACTCACAGTCCATGCGACGCACATGGTTAGGGATACGTTGAAGAATACCTCACCTTAAGTTTGGCAAGTGAATGTATTTACGGTGCTTGGTATGTTGGTCACTGCAGAGGGATCCAGTTCAGTGAGCCTGTGGCAATGTATTGAGAATATGGCAAACTTTTATATAACCGATGGATGGAAATGCGAATGACATAATTTTCAGATTTATAGGAACTGCATCGAACATCCAAACAACCATAGGTAAAAGTGAAGAAAGAAGGGAAAGATATTAGTTCTGCAGTGGACTTTCTAAGGATGTGTCTGTTGATAATGATGATGGTGATGATTAATGCGAAACACCAACACACAAGAAACTTTATGGCAGTATTACAACATACACATTTTGATTAGTAACAGTATTATTCTTACCACAGTATTCATGATTTAGAGGCGTGGCTCATGTACTGTGAATAATAAACAGATGCAGTATACTACAGGATTATCCCTCTAGAGAGAAAGGAAGCTAAACAAGAGTCATATCCGCAATTAAATATAAGAAAAACTGATGATAAAAGCCAGTCTAGAAAGAGTAGAAATAGCAACAGTTTTTCTTTGTGAGGTTTCTTTGATGATTAAGTAAGTAAATAGATAAATAAATAAATAAATAAATAATAAATCGTTTGTTTTTAGCAAGTTCAAACAGCCTGAAAATCGCAGAGGAGAGGAAGAAAGGTGGAGAGTGGGACAGAGGGAAGAAAGATGGAAAAGGAAGGTGAGAGAGGAGAAAGGAAAAGTGGGAGGAGAGGCGAAAGTTGGGAGAGGGAGAGGTGAGGGAAATGGGAGAGGGAGGGTAGGGGATCAGGGGCTAGGGTATGAGAAGGGAGTGGGGAGGGTAGAGGAAGGGAGACCAAGGTAAGGGAGAAGATGGTGGAAGGAAGGAATAGAGAGGAGATGGTATGAGAAGGGAGAGGGATGGTAGGGGAAGAGAGAAGGATGGTAGAGGAAGAGAGAAACGTGAGGGAAGGGAGAAAAGAACACGAGGGAAGGAAAGGAGCATGGCCAAAAATAGAGAGGGTGAAAAGAGGGAGAAGACGGAAGGAGAGTCAATGATGGGGTAAGGAAGTGAGGGGAAGGGTTGGAAAGTGGGAGAGGGATTACGGATGGAAGAAGGTTCTTATTGAGAGAGAGAGAATGAAGGGAGAGGGAGGGCAGAAGGAGGAAAGAGGGGGAAAAAGGGAGGAGGGACAGTAGGCGAAGGAAGAAGAGAGGCGGGGGAAAGATTAGAGGAGGAACAGTAAGAGAAGGGAGAGAAGAGGAAGGGGAAGGAAAGGAGGAGGGAGGTTAGCTGAAGGGAGAAGAGAGGAAAAGTAAGGATAGAAGGAAGCAGTGGAAGGGATCAGAGAAGGAAGTGGGAGGGGAATGGGGAAGGAGATAGGTGCTAAAACTTCCTACAGCAGTCTCCGTCCTTCCTTCCTTCCTGCCGTGTTTTCCCTCTGTCATTTACCAGTCTTCTCATAATTCGTCATTCCCTTGATGTTACTTCAGGCCCCCATTTTCTCGTGTATCTAGAAGAAATAAATTAATCACACGAACCTCACAGGACACGCCAACATCAACACCGGCTAGGTCGTGCGGCATGCGGTTTGGGTTCGAATGGGGAGGGAAAAAAACACAGATCAAGGACCGCATTCTCGTTGGCCTAGGAGGTTCTCTAAAACTTCTGTCTCTTTCATCTCAGCATTCTCGTGTATGTCATTTATATCATTTTAGTGTAAACATGACTGACAAATTACATACAAGATAACAGATACGTGACAACCAGAAATAAACTCTTAAGCTGACGAGAATACATCCCGTCACTAAGCTACATTCGTACTTTGTCACCATCATCAGCATCATCATCAGCAGCAGCAGCTTTTTATAATCATGATCATTGTTATTGTCATTGCCCATAGTACTGTATAGCTATTGGATACTGATGGTAACAACTGCATTTCTCCGGTTATAGATATATTGGGATTATTATTCTTGTCGTTTATATCACTACTGCCATATCATGAATCAGTATTTAAAAATCATATAAAAAATCAAATATTATTATATTTGACAGTCATCACGTCGAATGCTTAGTAATGTACATGGACCGTTTTCAGCACTCCTGCGGAATTTCTCCAAGGTCGCTCGCCAGTGAAATGTTTGCTTATTTCACTGTGCTCGGTATTGTCTATAACTTTCAGCCATGATAATACAAAACAGGGAGGCAGGCAGGGCGTGGTGTGCTGAACAGACCTTGAGAGAAGTGCCAAAAGGAGCAATTTTATAGCAGAAAAAAGAAAAGAAAAGAAGAAAGGGCGTGGTATGGACCGAAAAGAAGGAAACAGCTGATACAGAAATTTGAAAAAAAGTGTCATGAACACCACCGCAGCCCCGCCCTTCAACAGTCACAACACCGCAGATCATTGGTTGTATTCACTGTAGATCTTGGCACATTCTTTCTCTAATAAGTGTCTAGAACAGTTCACTAGTACCAGAACGTATTTTCCGCTTTCTTTTTCTCTGGTTTGAATGGTAAGTGTTTGGTATCTGTATGAATGGGGACAAAACTATAACAAGAAATATTATACACAACTTCAGCTAAAGAACGTTTATGAATGCAGCCCCAAATCTCCTAATGCCTCCGGGCTTTAGGCCTTACTCCCTGTCGTGCAACTTTGATTGGGAGACAAGAATTCCTAGTGAATATCTTTTATTTCTTACTATTTCACCTACGAAACACTTTAATACACCAAATGTTAATCCATCCCTTGCAGTGGAGTGAAAAAGTAAAC
This sequence comes from Coenobita brevimanus, assembly GCF_032717465.1. NCBI lineage: Eukaryota > Metazoa > Arthropoda > Malacostraca > Decapoda > Coenobitidae > Coenobita > Coenobita brevimanus. The sequence goes on along the minus strand of NC_137047.1, from coordinate 25,307,039 downwards.
CATATGATATCTACTAAATACACTTTATTATCTATAAACAAACATGCAATGACCAGATAGCATAACTGTGACATACGCTTGCTGATAATGAGTTGTAATATACTTTTGAGGTCATATAAGGGGTGTTGTAAATCATGGAAGTCACAGAGGTAAATAACTAAGTACCAGTGTGTTACAGCGCCTTATGTAAATTCTCTGGCCTTACCGAAGCAGGAGATAAGACTATAATATACCGAGTAGTGTGCAATAGTTTTTTCTCTTCTCATCCTCAGATCTCTCTCTCTCTCTCTCTCTCTGTCTCTCTCTCTCTCTCTCTCTTGCACAAACCCTACTAATAGATGCAAACTTAACCCCACCCCCTCCTGCACATCTGCCCAGAACCTATATAGACATAAACATACACACTTAAAAAGAGACTCTGTGGGTGTGATTTACGTTCCTCCCTCATTTGGCGGGCCAGAACGAAGCCTCATTCAAGTGTGCTGTAACGAGGGTGGTTGGTAATGAGTGTGGTTGTTAGTTATGGTTTTTGTGGGCTGGGTCGTGGGAAGGTGTGGGTACTGTCAATGTGAAGACTTTTTTGCCAGTGAAGGTGTATGCGTTTATGTGAGTGATGTGCGTGAATGTGGTATGAGTAAGGATGAAGTAAGGCGTCTGAGTGATTTCGTAAGAGGTTATGTGACTTGTTTTGAATGTGAGTGAGTGATGGGGTGAATGTGATTATGGATTTTTTTTTTTTTTTTTACTGTATGGTGAATAAGAGTGGAGAAGGTTCTGTGAGGGGAGGTGTATCAGCGTACGTGAGTGACGTGATAGAATATAGTTATTAATAAGAGTGGGAAAAGTACTGTGGGCGACAGTGTAGAGATGATGTGACTGATGGGGGTGACTACGTTTGGTTAAGAATGAACGAAGCACTACGAGTAAAAGTGAAATAAATGTCCAAATGAGGTGGTGAGTGTGGGTGTGACTGAGAGTGAGAAAGGGACTGTAGGTGAGAATGTAAGAGGACATATTCTAAGTGCTGAAGGTGAATGCTGGTATAAGTAAGGATTAAGAGTTATTGTACGTGAAAGTGTGACTAATACTGTGGATGATGTGAATGGGAGGAGGTGGCGGTGAAAGTTGAAAAGGTTTGTGGATATAGTTGTAAGAACTAAGAAATGGGATAAACTGTATTTGCTAACATTGTGGTGGGCACACAGCACCTTTTGGCTATACATATTCAGGCTTTTCTCTGTCTGATTCTCTAATAAAAGAATTAACTGGCTCAGGACTGAAATTGTCTTTCTCAGTCTGGCTTTCCTAGTGACTAAGACCTCAAGTCTTTTAAGCGCAATGTGTTCATGCATCTCGAATGAAAACATTTTGACTTGGGTTTATTTTGTAATCGGCTATGGCTGTTTAATGGATATGAGTAGGTCAGGATGACCGGAGGAGGAAGTTTATGGCTTTAGAGGTGCTGAACGTAAGTAGAGGACAGAGTATGGAAAGTGAGGGTGTTGGTGTGAACTGGGGTGTGTGGGTGTGAAGGACGCAGGTGCAGAGCGGAGCAGGGCAGGAAGGCAGACAAGGGAAAGAATCTGTAGGTGTGCAATTATCTTTGTGAGGGTCATTTCCAGCTATTTATCACTCGCAAGGTGTCTAAAGTAGCACTTGGATGTACAGTACGCCAGTATGGGTTGACCTATTTGCCCCAGCACGTTTTAAAACACACACACACACACACACACACACACACACACACACACACACACACACACACACACACACACACACACACACACACACACACACACACACACACACACACACACACACACACACACATTCCCTCTCCCTCTCTGTCTCTATCTCACACTCTACTTTCTCCTTTAATCTATCTATCTGTTTGTCTTTCCGTCATTACAAAACAGTGTCAGTTCCTTGCGAGGCAAGCAATGAATAAGACCAAATGGTCAATCTCGATCTCCTTAGAATGCACGTATATGTGTCTTTAATATACATAATCATATGGTGTAATAGGTATGAAATGCTTTAATAGGCCTAATACAGCAAGCAGTTAGTCACGAAATATACTGAATATGAGTGATGGTAAAGGTAAGTAGGAGGGTGTGCGGAAGAATGATCATATATCTCCTCTCCTTCCCATTCTCACATCATCAGTACTGGTCACCTCTCCCTTCCCATCTCCATCAGTTACACTTCCCACTCTCCATCTCTACCACACCCCTGGCCTGTCAAAACAACACCCTCCCCTTTCCATTTACCGTCAGCCCCTCACCCCCCCATTATCACTATGTCCCTTCTCTAACACCATCACACCCTCTTCTCATTCCTTCCACACTCCTCCCATCACAATCATCTCCAATGCCCATCACTACTACACCTTTGCTCCCCCGTCACAATTAGTTCCTCCTCACTCCCCTGTCACCCTCTTCCCTTCCATCACCATTACCTTTCTCCCTTTCAATAATCAACACCTCCCTCCCCTCCGATTACCATTCCCACCACTTCCCTCCCTTCCCATTACCACTGCCACCCTCCCTTCCCTTTCCCACCACCTCCCTCCCATCTCATCCACCTCCCTCCCTTCCCATCACCACTGCCACCCTCCCTTCCTTTTCCCACCACCTCCCTCCCATCTCATCCACCTCCGTCCCTTCCCATCACCACCACCTCCCTCTGTCACCACCACACCCACCTCCATAACCACTACACCCTCTTCCTCAACTCCAAGTCCTTCCCCTTTCCCCCGTCACCCTCCCACCTTCCCAAGATACCAGTGTTGTCATATCCTGGTCTAGGGACGGTCTGGTGGGCTGGGGAGAGAGGGATGTGGACACACCCACCGACCATCCCCCCCCCCTCTCTCTCTCTCTCTCTCTCTGTCACACACACACACACACACACACACACACACACACACACACACACACACACACACACACACACACCGCTCGCTGGTGCAGTGGTAACGTTCCCGCTTGCCAACTGGTGGAGGGGAGTTCGCGCCTCGCTCAGCTTGCGAAAAGTTTCACTGACGAAGTGGGTGGTTACTGTCCCCCTTGAGCAAGGGGACGGGTGTGTGCGTGTGTGAAGGTCACAGCCTTACCCTTAGATCGGACTATATGAGCTCTCAGCTCCCTTCCGGGAGGGTAAAAGCTGACGATCACGACCATCAAGTGATCCTGACCGACCCGGTGAATTACACACACACACACACACACACACACACACACACACACACACACACACACACACAGTCACAAAAACCATCACCACGTAACAAACACAAAAACGTCTATTCACTGTGATGTAAAGTAGCAAGGAAAAATATACCAAGTTAGCTTATTTTGCTGGTCATCTTCACGGAATCGTCCTCAGAGAAGAAATATCAGAAATAAATGCTTACTTTTTTGCCTCTTCTCCCTTGCTTCCATACGTCCAGATGCTTGAAATGAATAATACTCATCAGTTTATATCCCGAGTGTGGCGGTGACGAAGCCTTCAGAATCAGTAGTACTTGTCACTTCATTTCCCGAGTAAAGTGATGATAAAGCCCTGAGAATTAATAGTAGCCTACACATTAGTTCTTTTCCCGAGTGAGGCGGCTTTGAAACACTTAGAATGAATAGTACTCATCGATTAATTTCCCGAGTGAGGCGGTGATGAAGCCCTTTTTCATTCTGCCAGGACCCACACCCCGCCAATCACTCAAGCAAACGCATATTCCTCACATCGCTTATTAGGCAGCCTCTCACACAAATAGTCACCGAATACAGTACTTCCCTTAGCAAGACAGGGACACAGTCTATATGGTGCCTCGGTATATTGTTTCCAGTCACTCCAGCAAACACACATTTCTCGCAACAATTAATAGGGACTCCCTCACACAAATAGACAGTCACCTAATCTTTGCGAGACAGATATATACACCACAGATAACTCCTCGAGGTATTGCTTCCAGTCACTTCAGCAAACACACCCTTCTCACACCGCTTATTGAGCAGTTTGTCAAAAGAATAGCCAGTCACCTAATCGTCCACTCAGCCGGACAGATATAAAGTGCCTCAGTATATAGTTTCCAGTAAGGTTAAGTATATGGGTAGCATTTTCCTGAGCCAGATTACTGTGTTGTGTTAGATAGTTATGATGTGCCTTAACTCCTACTCTAAGATAACAGATTTTTTTTTTATAATCATTCTATCTTCAGACGATTTTATTTTTCTCAGGCGCAATCTTTCAAACGGGAAGTTGATGCAGAATATAGTCTTAATATATCCCTTCACTATGAGAAATCTCCCCCAAAGCTACGCAAAGTCGTCTGGAGGAACAAGACTAAAACAATAAAACGCGTCACCGAACGAAAGGGGTTCATCAGTGTTTAACTCGGTTTCTTCGGTGTACTTTGGATATTTTGCTGTGATACAAGTCGCTAGAGAATGAAAGCCCAAAGTACAATTTACACACACACACACACACACACACACACACACACACACACACACACACACACACACACACACACACACACACACACACACACACACACCACCGAACGAACACACAAACATCAGTTCATTTCCCTAGTACAACGGAGACGAATCCATCCATCATGCTGCCAGCCCCCTGCACCCCGCACGTCACTTCTGCAAACACCTAAACCTTAGATGGTCTGTCAGGTAGTCAGCAACACGAACAGTCATCTAAACGTCCATTCAGCCGGACAAATAATCCCTCAGTTTATAGGTTCTGGTCAGGAAAGCAATACAGTTAACTTCTCAGTAAAAATGATAAAATTTTTGGGTTGCTAGGAAGTTTCTTGGTAGCATATTGTTATCAGAGAACAGTCTTTCACTGTGCTTGATTATACTGCAGATAACCATTTACTACGGTCATTATCGAGGAGTTTGTCACAACATTCTGATACTTATCATGACCATAACCTCATTCCCCATATTTACAAAGGGTGAGAAGAGAAGCCCTTAGTGTCGTAAAAATTATGAGATTACTTGCAAAACAAGTGCTGAGCGGTGGATTACACCCCAGCGCTAAGGACTGAGTATTTTCCTACTATAAACCAATAAAACTTCTGCGTAGTTCAGTTTGTGTACATTCAGTCACTGAAGTATTTTATCAAGTACTGATGTCATCATTATTTTTAAAGAATGCACACACACACACACACACACACACGTGCGACACCGGCGCTCCGTGCCGAATCATCACAGCCAGTGGCATTACCTAAATTAGTATCTTTGTATGAGTCAAACTCAGTACCAGGTTAGACTAAATGATTGTTCATTATTAAAAGGAAAAAAATAATAAGTTTAAACAAGACCTGTTCAAACAGGAAATAGAACCAAGACGAAAGGATACGCTGAGTCATCTCTGAGGTTTGTTTAGACTACAACAACACGGAGATTGTAAGTACATGCTCTGCACTTTAAGTATTGCAAAATGGATACATACTTTAGTAAAGCAAATTTGGAAAAGAAAAGGGATAAAGGAAAAGAGCAAAATGATGATTTCTACCAAGAACTGGTTGAAGTAGAGACTCACAATAGACTGGTTGAACGAGTACACAAACTAGAAATGGCTTTCAAAAATGAAATTGATGAAATAAAGAAGCAGATGCACTTGCAAAAGGAAGAAATAGAAAAACTAGGAAGGGAGGCCAATAAGAAAGACACAACCATCAGTGAACTAACAGTGGAATTGAGTACACTTAGGAAGAAAATGAGTGAAATGGCAAGTACAGTAGTCAATCACAAGAGTGTTATGGAAGAGTTCAAAAATGACACAGAGACAATTAGGCAAGTTAGCAGTCTTATTGACCAGAGCAGTGATATTGAGGAGAAGATAACACAAGTGAATGAAGCTGTGCAAAGCTACAAAAATGATGTAGAAACCACGTATGCTGAAATGGTGAAAGTAAAGAAAGACTTAGAAACAAGGGTGGAGGAAAAAAGCATTAAAAAGGAGGTGAAAAGAATAATCCAAAACAATCCAAAGTTAGTCAGAGATTCAGTAGAGATAAACAAATCAATAGTAATCACTGGTATAGAAGAGGAAGAAGTTAAAAACAAGATCACAAGAGACAAAAAGGAGATGGCAAATGTAATGATCTTACTGAAAGAAGTATCAGAGGAAATCTGTAGTATAGACATAGAGGAACACAAAAGGTTAGGGAAATACGAGAAAAGCAAGACAAGACCTCTGAAGGTGACTTTCCAGAGTGTAAACACTGTGGAAGAGATACTAAAAAATGCAAAGAATCTTATGGAAAAAGAGGAGTTCAAAAATGTATGAATAAAAAGATGCCTAACACAAGAGGAACTGGAATTACTGAAAGAGAAAAGGGAGGAAGCAAAAACAAAAAATGAGGGAAGATCAGAAGAGGAGAAGAAGAATTTTTTTTTTACAAAGTAATAGGATTGCAGGTACGAAAGTGGTACACAAACAGGATGGAAGAAATTGGAGGAAGGTAGTAGAACCATGTCATGACAAGTATATAAACAAGATGATAAAGTTGATGTACTCAAATGTGGATGGAATGGTATCTAAATTACTAGAGATGAATGATTATGTCAGAGAAAATGAACCACAAATAATATGCCTAACTGAAACAAAATTAACACCAAGGATATCCAATGACATACTAAACTTAGAGGAATATGGAGAAGAGACAGAAATTTAAAAAAAGGAGGAGGAATTATAATATTAACTAAGAAAAATCTAAAAGTCAAGGAAATAAAACTAGATATACCATCACAAGTAGAACTGATTGCAGTAGAGATCGACACATCTGAAGGTAAAGTAATTGTAGCCAATTTGTACATGCCACCCAGATCAAACACATGGGAAAGAGACGAATATGAGGACCTGGCAGAGAGTACAATTCAGAGTATAAGATCATTGCTACATAAAATGGAAGAGAAATCGGAAAGAATTATACTCACTGGGGACTTCAATACAAATATAAATTGGAATACTCTAGATATAAATAGCCAAGAAAGCTGTTGGGACCAAAGCTCCTGGATCTCGTACAAGAGTTTTTCTTAACGCAACATGTGAGGGAAACCACCAGAAAAAGAGGACTTGATGTACCTTCAGTGCTAGATCTAATATTTGCTAGGCAAGAAAATGATATTGACAGTTTAATATATCACCCTCCACTCGGCAAAAGCGATCATGCAGTACTAAATTATAACTTCAGGATAGCATATGACATAGTAAACAACAATGACAGTTACAAAAAGAGCCTAAACTATAAAAAGGGAAATTATCAAGACCTAAAGAAGTATTTCTTAGAAGTTGATTGGGAAAATGAGCGTAGAGGACAAGATTTAAAAGCTGTATATAAAAAATTTTGTGAATTTTATGAAATAGGAGTCCAGAAGTACATCCCACAGCACAAAGAAGCAGATAAGAAAATACAGAAATGGTTCAATACAGAATGTAAAAAATCAAAAGAAAGAAGAGATTTTTTGTGGAATAGATACAGAAGACACAATAGTGAAAGGGCGTATAATAATTACAAAGGGCGTATAATAATTACAAACAGGCAAGAAACGACTATACAAGAATAAGGAGGGAAGCCCAAAAACAGTTTGAGGAGGATATAATAAATAAAAGTAGTGATCAACCAAAGCTGTTTTACAGCTATATCAGAAGCAAAACCAAAGTAAAAGGTATAATACAATCCATTACGGATGAGGGAATCACATATACACAAGAGAAAGATATTTGTGAAGCACTAAAAAAGAATTTCCAATTAGTTTTTACAGAAGAAAAAAATTTTGAGGGGGACTATGTGGAACACGCATGTCCACACATACTACCAGATATACAAATAGCAGAAAAAGTAATACGGGAAGAGTTAAGTAGATTAGACAGAGGAAAAGCAAGTGGTCCTGATGAAATTTCATGTTGGGTATTACGAGAATGTGCAAAGGAGTTAAGTAAACCATTATTTTTAATTTTCAAGAAATCCTTGAGTCAAGGTAAACTACCTGATATTTGGAAAAAAGCAAATATTGTCCCCTTATTCAAGAAAGGAAATAGACAAAATCCACTCAACTACCGACCAGTATCACTGACCAGTGTTGTAAGCAAGGTATTAGAAAAACTTATAAGAAAAGCTTGGGTAAATCATCTAGAAGAACACAGTATGATAACAGAAAGACAGTTTGGTTTCAGAAAAGGAAAATCATGTGTTACTAATCTGTTGAGCTACTATGACAGAGTAACAAACACAATACAGGAAAGGGAAGGATGGGTGGACAGTATCTATTTAGATTTCAAGAAAGCTTTTGACACAGTACCACACCAAAGACTTTAATGGAAACTGTACCATCAAGGAGGAATTCGAGGCAAACTTTTTCGTTGGATGCAAGACTTTCTCATAAAAAGAGAAATGAGGACAGTACTAAGAGGAAACTACTCATCATGGAAAGAAGTGACTAGTGGAGTACCACAGGGTTCAGTGCTGGCACCAATCATGTTTTTAGTGTATATAAATGATATAAACAGTAACACTGGAAATGAGAGCTATCTGAATATGTTTGCAGATGATGCAAAAATACAAAGGAGAATTACTAGCACAGACTCTTGTAGGGAGCTACAAGAAGAATTAAATAAACTTCATGAATGGAGTAGTACATGGCAAATGGAATTCAATGTGGACAAGTGTCATGTAATCAAGTTTGGTAAAAGTGGAAAAAGACCTGATTGGGATTATAAGTTAGGAAATAAAACCCTATACACATCAGAAAGAGAGAAAGACCTAGGTGTGATTATCAATAACAGACTATCTCCGGCTGACCACATCAGCGAGAAGGTACGGAACATGTATACACTGCTAGCAAATATGAGAATAGCATTCACATACATAAATGAAGACATGCTAAGAAGGATAATAACATCATTCATTAGACCCCCTGGAATATGCATCAGTAGTCTGGAGTCCTCCTCTCAAAAAGCATATAGACAAGATTGAAAAAGTTCAAAGGGCCGCTACAAGATAGATACCAAGCTTAAGGGATCTAAGCTACGAAGAAAGACTAAATAAACTGAATCTACCAACACTACAGGAGAGAAGGAAAAGAGGTGACATGATAATGCTATATAAGTGCATATCAGGAAAGGAGAAAATAGACATAAATGATTACTTAACATATGGAGAAGCATCAGCAAGAGGACACTGCAAAAAACTGCATAAGAAGAGAGGTGATAAAGACGTAAGGAAATTCAGTTTCCCAAACAGAGCAATTGATCAATGGAATGCACTACCGAATGAAATAGTGTGTGCCAAAACAATTCACAAATTTAAGGATATGTACGATAAATATGGTTTAAGACACGGGACAGTACGAGCTTGACTCATTCCTGTAAAGATACAATTAGGTAAGAACAATTAGGTAAGAACACACACACACACACACACACACACACACACACACACACACACACACACACACACACACACACACACACACACACACACACACACACACACACACACACACACACACACACACACACACACACAGTATGCCCAGCCATAGAAAGGGGAGTAAACTCGGGCAATCACTGTTGGTGTGGCTAGAATGTCGCGCCTGGCTGCCTCCCTGTGCTGGCTGCATTGTCACTGGGTCCCGTATTCACGTCAGTTAAAGGAGCTCCCTAACACCTCTTCCTAAGTCATTTATTTTGCTTATTATACCTTGCCGTCCTCTTTTGTGTTACTCAAGTCAGTCTACTAGCGCCATACACTGCACAGGTAACGTACAGAAAGATTTTAGTAAGCCGTATCCAAAAATAAATCGGTAAGGAATAGGTGTTAGGGAGCCTCCTTACCCGACGAGAATACGGACCTGGGACTTCCCCGATTACAAGGTCGTCTCACATATTACACCACTTTTACTCAATACACTTCTTTAAGTTCATTTATCTGAATGACCAATATGAGTCTTACGGGATTTCCTGCTACAACTGTAATTAGAGCTATTCAGCTGTAATGGGGTGGTTCGTATTTGTGAGAAATAGTGACGAAAATTTTAGGGCAAGCCATAAATTTGTGGTTGTGCATTTTAAAACACTGTATACAGGGAAACTTTAAAAAATACAATTGACTGTCGTGCACCCGTATAGATATCAGTGTTATTTAATTTCATAATAGCTCCGATATTTGATTTCTCCGTACGACACTAACACTCACAATATTACTTATATTTTTTTTGTTTCTGCAATAGAGAAAAGCCGCCCAAGCTTAAGGAAGTCCAATAAAATACCGCCGAAATTAGGAAAATATATCTTATCTGCAACAACACTGTTCTGGTACTTAAATTAAAACGTCTTTGACTTGCTCGAGTGTTATTTGTCTGAGGTGAATGTTTACAGCAAATATTGAGAGGACTGTGAGACATCCTCTTTGCTCGGCGGCTAGTTTATTTTACGTAATCAGCAGTGCCAGAACATTTCGACAAAAGGACCAAACATGCTGCCACTTCATCCTCGCCTCACCAGTATTGAGAAACAAGTCACGATTCGATTAAGAGGAATGAAGAAAATTAGGCCTTGTCCTTTTATGTGGCCAGGGACGGGTGGACGTAAATAACAGTGGGGTTAATTTTAGCGCCTTGGTTAATTGGGGAGCATTTGAGACATACAGGTGAGATTGGCCTAAACTTTATATCCGGGTTGAGGAGAGGCATCCGGGTTGAGTTGAGTAGTTTATCCGGAGCAGTGGAGGGGAGAGATAGATTGGACTGGAGGAGAGGGAAGTATGAGGAGAGGGAAAAATGGAGGAAGAGAGGTAGGGAACGGGGATGCAACGAAGAAAAGAGGTAGAAGAGGTAAGAAAAGAGGTAGAAGAGGTAAGGAGGAATGGAGAAGGGGAGAGGAAATGAGAAGGAGAGAGAGGTGGAAGGAGACGTTAGAGGAAGGGAGCCAGGGATGGGTCGTGGGTGGCAAGGAGAACGGCAAGGGACGTAGGAAATTAATAAAGGAGAATACGATTCTTAACAGGGAGGGTAGAATGAGGGAAGAGATATAGATGAGGGATGGGAGGGAGCAGGAGGAGGAAGAGGAGGAAAGGAGAAGGGGAGGAAAGGAAGGAAAGAAAGGCTAAGAATTCCTACCAAAGGCTCCCTTCTTCTTTCTAAAACTTTTGCCTCTGGTCCTCAGTGTCCAGTCAAACTTACATATTTTCTCAGTGCCTCTGATAACCTCCCTTTTCTCTCGTCACATCCTGTTATTAATCACATAACTTCCCTATCTTCTTCATTTTCAGTTGTCTAATTCCTTATTTCTGTCTCTCTTATACATTTTCTTTCTTTAATATATATATAGTCTTTTACACTAATTGTCTTGGCCTCCATGATTTCCCATCATCTTCCAATCTTCCACTAACTCTTCTCTCCACTTATTCTTTGGATGCTATCATGCTTCAACTCACTCTTTCCTCCACTCACTCTTCCCAACATTCACTCTCCCCTCCACTGACTCTTCTCTCTCCCACTCCTTTTCTCCACTCACTCCTCTCTTCAATCACTCTTTTCTCATCACATTCTCCAGCCCTCTCCTTCTCGTCTCATACTCTTTCTTCATCCTTCAGTACTCTTACTTAAGTACTCCTCTTTTTCCCACACTATTTTCCCGGCATCTCTTTCCTACTCCATGATCATTCCTTCTCATAAAATTCAGGTTTCCACTGGTTTTCATGTGGAACTTCTTTACCTATGTGTCCAATATACACCCATTCCCTGTTCTCCTCTTCAAATATTCCTCCATCTGTCCTCCAAGACTGTTCCGCTCCCCCCTCCCCCACGTCTTTGTCTTTATCAGTATGTATATGGCTCATTGCACGACCAGACCATCTCTACAGAGGGTGAATGACTTCCAGAATTAAACCTCCCCGTGCTGGCCAGGTAAGAATTGGAAAAGAGTGCCTGCAAGGAGAAAGGTGCTGTCAGTGTTGAAGTGGTGTAGTGACTATATTTGTGAGTGTAATGGTCATATGCTTACACGAAAACTGTGACATTCCGCATTTGAGGTATTAGCGTGCTCCACAAGTGGATTTCTCAATTTTTCCCTGTGCATTTTCACTGTTATGTCATGGAGTGAGATTAGTAAGTGTGGCAGCACAAGAAGAGTGGCTTTATTGTTTATTACTAGAAGAGTGGCTTTATTGTTTATTACTTATATCTGAAGATGGTTGTGAAGAGCTGTCGTACGCTTCACACTTTTGCCTAGTAATTCTGACTTATAACGATCGCAGAAATGTGGTATACCACAAATGTGGATTCCACATTTTGTTTAGGCATACTAGTTCGTGTCATTTGCGACTCACGGCCTCCACATTATTGCTCAGGCATGAGACCATAGGAGTTATGATAAGTCATAGGCATCAACCGACAAGGTTTAAACTGATGCTAGCATCCGGAATGACATGGGCAAATACCAATACCCACTTCACACGTCCGTAATGGCAGTGCTTCGAGTCTAGGCACAGGGTATCAATGAACGAAAGTTGAATGTGATACCACTGCGCAAACATGGCTACCTCACCTCCATACACTTCTTCACATACTCCTTGCTCCTTCATTGCTTCCACACCGCTAGATTCAACCACATATTAAACCCAAGACGCTTCCCAAACTTCAGTGGCAATCATGCTTTCAGCGACCCCGAGCAGTGTCAGGAAAACCCAAATGACGTGTGTGTGTGTGTGTGTGTGTGTGTGTGTGTGAGTGAAGGCCAGGGTCGAGGTGTTGTCAAAACGGGTAAACAGATAACGGTGAGACGGGCAAGCAGGGTGGGAAGGGCAATCAGAGTGTGTGTGTGAGAGAGAGAGAGAGAGAGAGAGAGAGAGAGAGAGACAGTCAGACAGACAGACACAGAGAAGTGATGAATAACAACAGAGCGATAATTAAAGGCAAGAGTTCACAGATAAGAACTAAACAAAGAAAATAGAGAATATAAGACAAACACGAGAGACTGGAGGATGGAAGACAGTGAAATAATGGAACTGGGGAATATGGCAAGAATCTAAAAGTATGGCGAAAGAAATGACAGAGAAATTGCTTAGGAAATAAGGAGGTGAAAAGACAATAGGCAAAAAGAAAGTTACGAGAATAAGGCAAAACAACGCGAAAAGGAACAAAAAAAAAAAAGTCAGAGGTGAGGGAGGTGAGAAAAAGAGAGAGGGAGAGAGAGGGAAGGATTGGTAATATAAGGACAAGAGTGTGGGAAAAGAGGTAAAGGAAAGGCAGAGTGTGAGATGAAAAGGAGAGTGACAGGCAAAGGAACAAGAGAGTGAAGAGGAAAGTGAGAGGAGGAAGACGAGAATGAAGTTGAGATAAAGGAGAAAAAGAGGAAGAAAGAATGACAAAGGGATGAGAAGTATCTGAAGGAGAGATAAAGAGAAAGGATAGTGAGAAGTTCAGGAAAGGGAGAGTGAGAGTGAGTGATAAGAGTAAAGATGCGTGAAAGAGAGAGGGAAGGAATGGAAAATAAAGATTAAGGAAAAAAATAATTAAAGAGGGAGGAGAGGGAGCGATAGTGACAGAAAATGGTGAGTGTGAGAAAAAAAGAAATGATAAGGAGAATGAAATGAAAGATAGGGGAGAGAGAGAGAGAGAGAGAGAGAGAGGTTAAGGAAAAGAAGACTAAAGAGGACAGGAAGGGTGCTTGGGAGAGGAGGAAAAGAAAGCAGTATTGGTGTCTGGTTGGCAGTATACCCATAGGGTATAACCACAAGGAGTGGGCATAGTAAAAAAAGAAAAAAAGAAAAGAATGAAAGGAAATAAAATCACCCCAGTCTGGATGTAATGTGATATGAAGTTATATATATTGATAGACAGATAGGAGGTTAGGTACATAGTTAGATAGATAACTATATATAGATAGATAGATAGATAGATAGATAGATAGTTATATAAATATATATATATATCTATATCTATATATATCTATAGTTATATATATATATATATATATATATATATATATATATAGTTATATATAGTTTTATATATATATATAGTTATATATATATATATATATATATATATATATATATATATATATATATATATATATATATATACACACACACACACACATATATCGAGAGAGAGAGAGAGAGAGAGAGAGAGAGAGACAGACAGACAGAGACAGACAGACAGACAGACAGACAGAGGGAAGGAAACTGAACAAAGAACTAGGAAAAACATGTGTGAAGGAAAACTAAACGAAATTATACAGGAAAAATTCAGAATATACACGCAAGCAGATAGCCAGGTGAGAGGAGAGGTAGACAAGGAGAGGGGAGGTAGACAGGTGAGGGAGGCAGGTAGACAGGTGAGGGGGACAGATAGTCAGATAAGGTGGACAGATAGAGAAGTGTAGACAGCCGAGAGATAGGTAGACAGACGAAGGGGATAGGTAAACTGGCGAGGGGGACAAGTGAGGGTGACAGGAGGAGCGTGAGGAGGTACAGAAGTTATGAGAGAGGGGAGAGACAGGAGGACAGTTGGAGGGTAGCAGGAGGATTGAGATAGGAGGGGGGAAGGAGGGGTTAGAAAGTGGGTGGGTTCCTCAAGATGGCCAGAGCAAAAACCAGACGGGAGGAGCTACGTCCGTGGGGGCAGCCAGGGTGGACCAGTTCATAGTCTAGCTTTGTTTAGTTTTTTTTCCCTTTATCTTTCAATGCTGCCATAGCTTGTGACGGGACTGGGTCGTCGTCTCTCTTAATTTTGCGGTGAAGTAGCCTTAAGGCGCCAGTCGGGTTCTACACGTGGATTCAATTCCCGAAAAGGTTTATTGACGATATAATGCCATTAGGGAAGTAGGACTACGTGAACTTAGCCTCGAGTCCCTACACCTCTTTGGGGTTATTATTGGTTGGCTGTTGCCGTTTTTAAATGATATATGCAAGGAAGACACAGTAAACCAGCCATACCCCTTATATATTCTGTCTTCTGAGTTGTCATGATGAAGCGGAATTTGCATCGTCTGCTGGTGAGTTTCCCGTCATGCAAAAACCTCAAGCGAGGAAGATATACTGCACAACTTCATCTCACTTTATTTTATTTTTTTAACATAGCGTGGGCATTGAGGGGATGGTGGGGACTGGAAGCCTGCGCGTGATTTATAGTGTTCTGACTAACACAGGTAAGGACACAGCGAACCAGGATATCCCTAGTAATTCTTTCTTTCTTTATTTTTTTGCGTATTTCTTTCAAGATGATTAACTGACTTGTTGGGTAGCTGAGATGTCCTCAAGGATTTGTCTTCCTTAACCCAGTCAGTATGACGACGTCCCTTTTTTTTACATATTTTCAGCTTCCATCTGGCAATTACATTTACTTTAAGGGAATCCTTCTACAGTGAAGGGATTAGAAACACACTACACTAACGCCTTCATTATTAAAGATATCTTTTCCAATATATTCTTGCTACCAAACAAGCGACTTCCATCAATTTAAGGGGAGATACTGCACCGTGAGGGAGTGAGAGTAAATCCACCAAGCAGTAAAACCGAATTAGGGGACACATGAAGAGGATGGGAAATATTGTCAGAGGGCCATACTTATCGAGACACACAACTGTGCTGATATATGTGAGGTTAAAAGAAACATGAAAATCACCAGCACCAGCCATAAATCACAAACATACATCTAGGGTGATCAGAAGCAAGGACATACAATGACCAGCACAAATTTCACTCTTATTGGAAGGCGAACGGCGATACAAGCAAACATATCATTGTAAAAAAAGTGAATCAATATATTAAAGAACAAATAGGTGGAAAGACAGACAGACAGGTAAACAGGGTAAAAGAAACAAGTTCATTAATTAAGACCAAAGGAATATAATCAGACCCCTATGTCTTAAGTGGACAGCATGACAAGCAAACATATCGATGAAAAAAATAGGAAAGTTAAGAAAGGAATAATGACTAAATAAATAAATAAATAAGAAACAGACCAACTTAGAGAAGGATTAATCAACAGTACAAGGTGACGAGCAAACATATCAGACCAAGAATACGTCGCTGAAATTCAATAAACAGACGACTGAAAGAGAAACAACCAAACAGGGTGGCAAGAGACGGGAAGATGAAACTGAAGGGCAAAAAGAAGAAAATAAACACATGCATGTTTTGATTTTTTCAGGAGACAAGCAGATATATCGACGCAAAGTACACA
>NC_137047.1:25275819-25285819 GCF_032717465.1 Coenobita brevimanus | reverse complement strand
GAGATGGAGGTGAATGACGAAAGTGAGGGAAAGAGGAGGAGGATGGTAGTGAAGGGGAAGGAAAGGGGAGGCTAAGAGGAGATGACGGGGAAGAGTGAGCAAAGGGGAAGGAAAATGAGGCAGAAGGGAGGGGGAGGGAGAATGGGAGAGTTACGTGAGAGGGAACGGAGAGAGGAACAAAGGGAGAGCGACCGTGGGAGTGCGTTTACGGGCGTGGTTCGTGGCCAAGGTCGCATTGGGAGAGGCAAGGGAGAGAGAGAGAGAGAGAGAGAGAGAGAGAGAGAGAGAGAGAGAGAAATAAGGATGTGAAGGAAAGGAAGAGAAATGACCAAGAAGAGTGGGAGGAACAGGCAGTGGATAGAAAGGAAAGGTGGACAAAGAAAATATAAGTAGGAGCGAGAGAGAGATAAGAGACAAAGGTGCACGAAAAGAAGAATAAGAGGTGAAGCAAATTAACTTTATGCTGTGAGACGAATAAAAAATAAGATATGCAGACAAGAAGAAGAGAAGGGAAAGAAAGATGATACAAGAGGAACACAGTGTAAACAGAGAGGGGAAAAGTGCTTATGAAAAGAAAACCCGTGAAAATATGGAAGGAAAAACATGAACGTCAAGGTCACTGTATAAATGGAAATGGAAAGTGGAATAGAGTGAAAGGCTGTTGTGGGTTGACGGTGAAGAAAATGCTATGAATGACAAAAATTAAGGACGTACGAACAAGGAAAGGAACTAAGCCTGAACGACGAAGGATTCTTGACCTAAATATGGCAGGAAGAGGTTAAGGGAAATAAGTGAACGGGAAAAAATAGAGAAGGAAAGACAGAGTGAAAGGGAATGTGTAATGAGACAGTGGTAGAGATAGAGGGAGGAAATGAAAAGAAGAGTAAAGAAAAAAGCAGAGACAATGGAGTGAATATCAAACATTTACCTGAAGAGAGGGGAAGGAAGAGAGAAGTAGAGGTTGCGAGAGAAAGACAGAAGGAAAATAAAGCCAGGGAGGAGAAGAAATGTGCAGATCAAGTAGAAAAAAGATGATAGTAAAGTGGGAAATGGACCATGAGAGAGGTAGATAAAAGAAAGAAAGAAAGAAGAAAAAAACTATGAAGGAACAAATTAATAAAAGCGAAAACAAAGAAAGAAGGGAAAGGAATGAGAGGTGTGACAAAACGGAGAAGAACCGGAGAGAAAGACTGGGTGGGGCAAAAATAGGAGTCAAAAGAGAGGAAGGTGAAACAGAAAAAGAGAAAGAGGAGAAAGGGAGAGAGTAAGAGAATGAAACGGAAAGAAGGGGAAGAAAGAGAGGATGACAAAGAAAAGGGGAGGAAAGAAGGGAGGGAGAGGAGGAAAGGGAGCGGAGGAGAGAGTGAGAGAGGATGAACAGGAAAGGAGGAGAAAGTGAGAGAGGAAGAGATAAAGAAAAGGAGAGAGGAGGAAGAGGAAGGAGGAAGAGTTGGGGAAAAAGATATAGACGAGGAGAGGGGAATGGAAAAGAAAGGGAGAGAGGAAAAGCAAATCAAAAGAAAGGTAAACGATTAGGGAAAGAACAAAGAAGTGAGAATAGATAGAAAAGGAGAGGAAGGCATACAGAAAGAGAGAGAGAGAGAGAGAGAGAAAGAAACCACACCCTCTATTGCAGTCCCCAGCCCGAGCCTCCTTCCGGATCTGTCGTATTTTATTGGTTACATCAGCCCTCACATTCCCGAGTAGGCACGCTTGAGTAACCAACACTTTTGTAGCTGCCTGGTATACATAATGACGGGTAAAACGAAACACTGAATTTATTGATATTTTGTTTACTTGGATGTTCTTATTTAACGATCGTCATGCGACCCACAGTTCTCATTTTACATCTGTTTCCCTACTTTATGAAGGACGATCACTTCCTTCTAGTACATGAACCCACCAAATCGTGAGCTAATTACCCGGGCTTGTGTGTGTGTGTGTGTGTGTGTGTGTGTGTGTGTGTGTGTGTGTGTGTGTGCGTGTGGTATGATGGTGCAAAATCCTGACAAGCCAACCTGCTGGCGACAACAGGAAGCAGTGTACGATGCATACATGACCCGTAGCCTCACTGTCACCTTCACCCGCACCACATCCACCCGACACCACCTTCACCCCTTCCACCAAAACCACCACCTTTTTTTTTTTTTTCACAGTGCTACAACATAACAAAACCTCCACCTGCAACACCACAGAACACCCTCATTCCGTCTCCACCACAAAAACTATCACGGAGATCAAGTGTTGGATAATGGATAGAACAGTGTATCACAATGCCGCAGGTTCAAAGAGGCTAAGGATTTTTTGGTTCTTTCATATTGCCCACATTATTATCGTATCACATTCAGTAACATTATATCAGTTAAGAATGAGATATCTATAGCAGCGGACAGTACAGATAACTAGGCCATTTTCAGTACCATTGCACTAGTCCTGAATGAGATATTCGTGTTATTAATCACCATCACATAACGCCACTATCACCTTACCTTACCATCACTTGACACCACCAGTTCCATCTGAAACCATCACCAGCATCTGGGCATCCAACACGTCACCGTCTGGCACCACCATCACCATCTGAAACCACCACCACCATATGACACCATCGCCACAACCGTCACCATTTAACACAGTGACCACAAACGCCATCAGCTAAAACATCATTTAACACCATCATTACTATCTGACACCACCATCACCATCTGACACCACCACGGCCATTACCTGACACCACCACCATCACCGTCTGACACCATCGTCAGACGAAATCACCACCGTTATTATCAACAGCAATAACTGGTATCTCCATCATCTGAACCATCTGACGTTACAACCATCTGTCACCATCACCTGACACACTGACACCACCACCACGTGCGACAGTCTAATATCAGCACTATACTACAATGGATGATAAAGATTAAAGGAAATATAAAAAAAAATGAAGAGCGAGGGAGAGGAGAGGGGAAAAACTAGAGAGGAGGACACTGAGAATGAAGGAAGGAATGTAACAGTGCAGAAGGTGAAGTGAAGGAAAGAATTGGAAAAAGAAGGCAAGGAAAATGAAGTAATGAAGGGGAAGAAATGAAACGAAAGAACTTAAACCAGGAAGAAGGTAAAATAATATGAGGAAGCAACCATGAAGAAAAGAAGGTATGAAAAGGGAAGGATGTGAAAAAGGAAAAATGTGAAATGGTGGAAGGATGTAAAGAAAATAGGACGTAAACAAGAAGATACTAACGTAGTACTAAGGAGGGAGAAAAGAAAAAGGAAGCAAATAAGATGAAGGAAGAAGGCAGGAAGTACGCAGACAAGAACAGGCAAAGGAGGAAGGCGGTGAGAATAAAGGAAATAAGCAGATAAAAGGAAAAATAAGAAAATAAGAACGTAGAAAAAAAGTAAGGTAAGAAACAAAGAAGTATATAAGACAGTGGGCATAGGCTATATGAAGGACAGAAAGATGCAAGAAAGGAGGGAGGCAAGAAGACGTAAAGAAAAAAGGAATATAGCACAACATCAGGTAAAAAGTTTAGGTATGATGCAACAGGGGAAAAATGGAAGTCAGGAAGGAGAAAAAAGAAGCTAAGAAAAAAAGGATAATCTGATGAGGGGAGGAAGGAAAAGTATAGAGAACGTGTAAAGAAGGATTTAAGTAATAAAGTTCGTCTGAAAAAGAAAGATTTGAGAAAAAAAGAACGTTTAAATAATGGATGAAAAAAGTATGAAAAGAGGGAAGAACGTATGATGAAGGGAAGCAAACAAGAAGAAAAGAAAAAGGAATTTAAAGGAATTGTGCGAGATAAAAAAAAAAAAAAAAATGAGAGAAAGGGATGTTAGGAAGCAGGAGGGCAGTAAGAAAAAAGAATGTAAGAGGAAGGCAGGAGGTAAGCAAAAAAGAACGTATGAAGAAGAAGAAAGATAGTAAAAGGGAACGTAGAAAGAAGCAAAAGGGTAAGAAAAAAAGAACATCTGAAGAAGGACGAGAGTAATCCATCCATCCATCCATCATCCAATCCTACGTTGCCCCATGAGGAGCGTAGGAGCCCGGGGCTAGGCAGTTGGTCCTGACATTTAAGATGAGAGTGACCAGCCTCACTCATCCCTGAGTGGCATTACGTGAGCAATAAACCTCAACCACCCGTTGGATATAAACCTTCACAGGCTCAATCCGACTGGAGCATAATAATTACCCACTAAACCACCAGGTGCCAAAATTTGGTTATATGGTTACCACTCAGCATAATAAATGGTTTCCTAGTGTACAGAAAACCATTTGGCTTGTCACTCAGTGTAGAGTCACCCACAGGCAGAAGGAAGAGGAAGGAATGAAGGAAAGAAAGACTGAAGAGGGAGTGTAAAGTCACCCGTAGACAGAAGGACGAGGAAAGACTGAAGGAAAGAAAGACAGAAGAGGATGGAAGGAAAGAAGGATGGAGGAGAGGAAAGGGCAGACACCCGAGAGCATCACTACATCGAGTGAGTGGATGGTGGGCGTCCCCACCTACAACAATCGCGAGTAATAAAAAATAAAATGATGAAGAAGAGTCCAGGAGGCGGGACAGAGGCACTGGCGCGCGCGCGCGCGCACACACACACACACACACACACACACACACACACACACACACACACACACACACACACACACACACACACAAGGACCAAATACGGCAATGGTGGTGGCCAGGCAAGTGGATCAGTCAGTGAGCAGGCTGGAGTCCTTTTTGTAGGGTGCCGCGCTCTTTCCTTTATTTTTCCTACCACCAAAAATTATATTCAGGTCAAGAGGGACGCCTCGTTTTGAGTAGGGCGTGGAAGCAGTCTCCAGTAATCCACTCAATACGTTGATGATTTTCTTCCTTTTATTTTTGCTTCTACAGAACGAATTCAATCAGTGTAGGAGACGTACCTCCGGCGGTGAACGGGTTTACTCTTCAAACGGCATTACTCACTTAACGAGAGAGAGAGAGAGAGAGAGAGAGAGAGAGAGAGAGAGAGAGAGAGAGAGAGAGAGAGAAATAAAAATAAGAATGTCTTGTTGTGGTAAAACAAAAAATGCCGTCGTCAGAGTGAACTATTAATCTGCAGACTATTTTTTATTCTTTTGCCTCGAAACTATTCTTAAATTAAAGAACATGGTCCTGGTGAGGTGAAATATACAGAATATAGTCGTCGGCGTGAGGGGATACAATAGACAAATTCCAGTCTCTTCCCAACAAGCCATCAGCTGGAGAGGTAAAAAAAAAAATAGGAGAGGAAAACAAAAAGGGATGGTGAAGGTATGAAGGGAAGCAAAACCCATAGGCGATAACATTTTCGAAACCGGTCTATCTTGCTGGTGAACGGTGTGGCAGGGAGGGTGATAGAGTTACCATGTTGCCAGACAGTGCTGAAGGACGAGTGCTGATTCCTGCTTCTCAGGGACGGTGCTAGCTCAGTATAGGCAGAAAGTATGGAGATAGGATAGTCGAAATAGTGTGTAAAAATGCGCAGTCAAAAAATAAATAAATAAATTAATAAATACTCACTGTACTTAACCTTTTAACGCATAAGACGAAGAGCTTTGAAATAATGTCTTGTGTATCATGATCCGATAACTGTAAACCATATTTTATTTTGCTTCTTAAGTTATATAATTTGGCACCTACCTGAATTTCTAGTCACTCAGAAAACCAGACACAGTGAAATGTATAAGGAACGGTGCTTGGGTATAGAGCAGTATTTTTGGGTGATTTCATTGATTTCATAACACCTTCTTCTCAGCTGTTTATTTTGCACATCACACCTTTATAATAAAAATCTGGTATTTCGCTAATGCAAACTTCGTCGAGATTAAACAGATTACGTAAGAAGAAATAAGATGTAAGATGGAAAATAAATCGCTAAGAAAGAGGCACCACGACCTCTCCTATGCCACGTAGAACACAGCCCTTATGTTTCACTGCCTGGATCTCGTTGCTTCTCTTGTTGACTGTACCTGCTAAATGTGACTACTGTGGAACAAAAATATAGGCGAAAATTATGGTCGAATATGTGAATAGGTAATAAAACACTGGTGTGAAGGAAGTTTATTATTTCTATTATTATTATTATTATTATTATTATTATTACTATTATTATTATTATTGGTAGTAGTAGTAGTAGTAGTAGTCGTAGTAGTAGTAGCAGTAGCAGTAGTAGTAGTAGTAGTAGTAGGGGTAGGAGTATCGTTATTATAATTATGCTCACTATTACACAACAATACACACACGGACTAGCAACTGCATTTTCTATGAAGCAAGGGGTGACTGCTACGTGCGGTGTATATGTTATCGTATCTTTTTAGTATTCAGGGACCACTACTCCTTGCCAAGCTGGTTCCACTCTACCTTGCCCCACCCTAACTAGTCCTGCCCCACCCCGCCATTCCCTACCTCACCTTCCTCTGCCTCGCCCCATCCCCTACCACGCCCTGCCTCACTCTGCCTTGTCCTGCTTTACCCTATCTCACTCCACCCCGATATTCCCTACCCTACTCTGCCGTGCCTCATCCTGCCTTGCTTTGTCTCAGCCTAGTTTTCCTTGCCTCAGCCTACCTTGCCTAGCCTTACCTTACTTAACCGTGTCTTTTCCTAACTTACCCTACCTCATACTACTTTGCACTGCCTCATTTTACCTTGCCTTGCCTCACCTTACTTCGCCTTGCCTTATACTACCTCGTCCTCCCTCACCCTACTTTGCCCTGCCTTATTTTACCTCATCCTTCCTCACTCTGCCTCGCCCTGCCACTCCAAGCCCTGCCTCTCCTTCCCTGCCTTACCCAGCCCCGTCGCACCACTCTTCCTCACCACGCCCTACCCACCCTACTTCACCTTCTCTTTCCCCACCCTGTTTCACCCCACCCTGCCACACCCCACCCGGTTCACCATGCCCCAAGCTAGCGAGAAAAGGTGGGGCGCTTCAGAAGGACATACAGGTGAGGAATTAAGAGATTCATTAGGGCATCATTAAGAAGAGCATCCAGGTACGAGTATATCACTGACCCTTTGAATCCGATGGTGTATTTTTTAGCGTGTTCGTCCTACCTCCAGACGATTTTATCTTTGGAGAACTTTTGGTGAGAAGCGCCCGCTATTCACTCGCTCATGTAGTGCTGTCCTCAGGTGACTTTGCATTGAGTGGCACGTCGTATGGTCTCCTGTAACCCAGAAAACCATTAAGTTGGATGGTAGTTATATAACCAGATAACGCCCAGCGGTCCAGTGGGTTCAGGTCGCTTCAACTGGATGGGACGCGTAATAGTTTATATCCGAGGAATGGCTGGAGTTTACTGCAGAATGCACACATAATGCAGCTCAGGGAGGAGCGAGGATGGTCACCGTCGCCTTTAATGTCGGGAGTGAGTAACCTAGCTTCCTGCCACAACGCTCATGCTGGGAAAAAAAGAATTCCGTGATAGACTGATGAAGAACCATTTGTCGTGAAGGGGTTAGAGCTTGTGTATGTTAACTCCTTCACAACCTGATATATCTCTCTAAGCTGAATAATATAGTCAAGGATGCACGAATAAAATTTTAAAATACGCAATCGGGCTGAAGAAGTTAAAGATGCCAGAAAAATCATTAGGACTGACATAGAGGCTTGTAATTAAAATGGGCTTTAAGACATATTATTAATTCACCCTGATATATCTGCTACCTCACGAAATAAAGGAGAAGAAGAAGAAAAAGAAGAAAGAAAGAAAGAAGGAGAGAAAGAAAGAAGAAGAAGTAGAAAGAAAGGAGAAGAAAAAAAATATACAGGCATCTAACTAAAAGAGGGAATAAGCAAATAACACTTTAACATAAATTTAAGTAATGGTGCAAGTAAACTAAACAATAAAATCAAGGACTTAACAAAAGCACACGCCCAAAACCGCGCGTGACTGGAGGCATGTACGAAAGGAGATAAAAAAACGAAAAATAAAAACAACAGAACGTACAGAAGAAGGAAATTATTAAATGACAGCATAAAAGCAGATAAGGAAATTTTAATAAAGGACCCAATAAAGCAACATAGGCTCAAAACCGAGTGACTGGAAGCATTTAAGAAAGACGATAAAAACGGAGGAAAGAAATCGAAGAAGGAACTAAAAATATAATATAGGCCTAAAAGAAGATAAAAGACTAAATAAATCCCAGCATCATCATCAAGGACCTAGCCAAGCAGCATACGCCCCTGAGTGAGTAGGAGGGGAGGAATGCAAGAGAAGATAAAAGAAAAAGAAAGGAAAGCGCAGATGAAAGAGGGAAGTAATAATGAAGAAGGACAAGCAAACTAATGAGACATTTTAAAAACAGCATAGACTCAAAAACCGAGTGACTAGGCGCGTGTAAAAGAAAAGAAAAAGAAAGAGAGAGAGAACAATCAAATGAGAAAATAAAACTAATAAATTAAAGTAAATATTCAAATAAAAATCAGGAATATAATTAAGAACGTAACACAGCAACATAAGCCTTATAAACTGTGTGGAATGGAAGACATGGAAGAGAGCAGATAAAAGCAGAGGAAAAAGACGCAAAAACGAGAATAACAACAAGTATTATAAAGGATGAAGCCCAGACAAAACCTAGTAACATATTCAGGGACCTAACGCATCAGCACACGTTCGAAACCGCGTGACTTGGGGGGGGGAGAGAGAGAGAGAGAGAGAGAGAGAGAGAGAGAGAGGAAGCCGAAAACTAATACAACAAGTGAAGATAAGGATCCACGTAAAATCGGTAATATATTCAGAGACATAAAACAATACACGCCCTAAACCGACTGACAGGTGGGCAAGAAAAGGAAAAGCAGACGAGACAAATAAAAGACAAGACATTTTAGAAAGTAATAATTCAGATGAAGATAAAGCCTCAAACGAAACCCAACGAGAAATTCAAGTACGTAACAAATCGGCAAAAGTCCAAAACCGTTCGAGAAGCAACGTATGAGTGGGAAAATAAAACAGCGAAAAAACAGGGAAATTAAGTAACTAAATAACCACCAGAATGAAAGAAGATAACGAGTAAATAATAACCAATAAACGAAAAGAGGGACTAGAATAATATGGAAAAATAACCAAGGACTTTACAACACAGCCCACGTTCAACATCGCTTGACTGGCTACAAGTAAGAGAGAAAAGGTAAGCCAGGTAAACGTATGAAGCAAAGGGAAACGAAAAGCAGATAATGTATATGAAGAAAGGGTTGCCAATAAAACTCAGTCACAGATTCAAGGACATAAACAAACAGCATACGCCCAACGCCGAGTGACTGGGGGAAGATGAGAGAGAGAAAAAAAAAAGGTACAAAAGAAGAAATATATGAAACAAAATGAAACTGAGAACTGTTACTATAAATCTCGATAAAGATTCAGGTAAAATAAAGCAAAATAATAAAAGGCCTACCAAAATGACACACACCCAAAACAGTGACTGACGGCGTATGAGAGAGAAGATAAAAAACAAAGAAATCAAATGAAGAGGGGCATTTGAAAAAGAAAGAAAGAGTTTTACATTTAAAGACAAAGACCGAAACATAACGAAGCAATACAGTAAAACACAGAATTTAACACAACAATATACCAAACTAAAATTTTATGAGGGGACCCGAAGAATAAGAGAGAGATTAAAATGGAGAACGCAAAAGGATAGGAAGCAAGCAATCCCAAAATGACAAGCACACACTGCGACTGACATGGGTCAAATGAAAAAGACAGATTTATATAATTAAGGAGCTACTCAGACAAAACACTCAAAACTCTGTGTTAGCGGAGAGAGAGAGAGAGAGAGAGAGAGAGAGAGAGAGCAGGAAGGCTGGCGTACAACCCACTGGAAGGACGACACCCTGCTCTAGTTAATGTGATAGCGGGGGGTACGGGATCGGAGGGGCTGAGGGAGGGGGAGGGCTGGGGATGGGGATATAAGGGGATGAGGAAGAGGGGGTAAAGAATAGGAGGGGGTGAGGGAGAGTGGAGGTAAGGGATGGCAGAGGGTAAGAG